>NW_023601149.1:0-47075 GCF_014898055.3 Talpa occidentalis
ACTGATCTGAGTTCTATCTTAACAAGCTAGAAAATACAAGCAATTTAAGTCCAAAGGAAAGAGCAGAAATTAGTGCTGTAAAAATATGGATAAATACTAGAGACTCTTAGCCAATTGTTCCATTGAGACAATTGCCCTTCTAACATTCTATGATAAAAATAATTTAACTGAACTATTGTATATTTGCTGCTAGCACCAACGGTCCCTTTGTAGTAATAACAATGATTTGGGGTTTCTGGAGTAACTTAAGAAAAGTCTGACAAAACTGCAAGATTTTAAAAATATTGATTATTCTTTTCTAAAAGCCCCGTTGTATGGCTTTTGCATCCCATCCTTTGCATAGGTCCTGTGTTTTGCTTCTTCTCAACCAGGAGGAAGGGAAAGACATCCTAACACCATGTAGGAGAACCAGTTATCACCTGGACACATTTGTGAGAGATCAGGGTTTATAGAGAAAGTTAAGATCAAGGAGGATAGCTCACCTGTTTGGTCCACTGCAGTCCCCAGACTCTTAACAGCAGGACATGAGGTGGCCTGGATATACTAATACTTCATAGTTCTTTCAGTTTTTAGGTATTGGTGAAAAATGGCCAAATCACTTTTATTTGAGAACAATATACAATTTATCTGGAGTTTAGGGCACCTCTGTTGATAATTTCCCATCACCTATCATCTTGCCATAGTCAGTTCCACATTTATTTGCTCACATAATCCTCCCAATCATTTGTGGTAGGTTTTATTGACTCACAACAATGGCAGTAATAATAACAACAGCGTATATTATGTGCTTCCCTAGAATGGATTGATTGCACTAAGAATGTTGTGTTACTCCAATCAATCCTCCTACTAGTCTGATGAGATTTTCTTCTTTGTCATCATCAACCCCCAGGTAATAATGAGCAACCTGAGGTGCAGAGAGTTTAGGGAACTTTCCCAGCCACACCTCAATAGGCCAGGCAGTAAAAGCGTGAGCCCAGGTGTCTGGTGTTACAGTGGAGCAAGGGTTTTGGATGAGCTGACAGCCACAGGTACAGTGCTGGCAAAGTCTCTGTGCCTCCTCTTCTGCACCTGCCTTTGTGAGCATCAAAGTCACTAAGTTCTTCCAGGCAGCAAAGACTCGGGGGGCTGCACTTCTAGCTTCCCTGAAGGGTGCCCTTCTGCAACCCACACTCACCTCCATTCTCAGGGAAGAATTCACATTTGTCACCCATTGAGGTAAATCTAGTGAGAATTTCCTCTTAGGGAACCTGGTACCTTTAGCTTTTCTTCTCATTGGAGAGCACGCTGGACCATGGCAGCTGATGGACCCAGGAAGAAATTGCACCTTTGTTTTCTCATCTGGAAATGGGAGCACTGCCTATCAGGATTAAATTAGGTAATCCAGGAGACAGCAGCTCTCACAGCCAGATTTCCTTTCCTTCTGCTCCATCTTAGGAATCTCATGCATTAGCAAAAGGTGCAAGAAATCTTTTGGGAGAACAGAGGGACAGTCTATCAACTCTGATATGACACTGGCAAGGCGGGCTTGTACTGCTTGGCAGAAGGCTGCACATATGTGTCTGTGTGTGCACACGTGCATCTGTGTGTGCATGTGGCAATGTATATGCACATGTGTGTGTTGGACATGGGTGAGGAAATAGACAAGGTAAAATTGGAGAAAAGCAGAGCAGGAGATGGGAGCTTCAATAAAGTGACCTAATATTTAAATCACCATTATAGATAGACTAGCCACATGTGTGTTCTTGGTAAAATTTTTATGCTAATCAGATTAAAATGTGTTTGAGGATAGGGGGTGTCAGCTGTAATTTGAGTGAGGTTTGCTCTCACTAATGGGTGATCTAAGTATTAGACAGGAACTCAGAACAGTATGGTACTGCCTTAGTTTTTGCTTCTGGCCTCCCTCCTTCTGGATTTTTGTCATGTCTGGTGCTCCCTGAATTGACATAGACCCATTTAAACTTGAAGCATCATCATTTGAATTAAAACCTGAGAAAAAATGTTTTTCCTGTGATAAGTAGTTGCTTTCCTAATGTAGGTTAAAATACAACCTATCTATTGAACCAAGTTTCACCAAAATCGGTGGGACTACATCAAATTAAAGAGCTTCTGCACAGCAAAAGAGTAACCAAAACAGAGAAACCCCACCGACTGGGAGAACATTTTTGCACACAACACTAATGATAAAGGACTGATCACAAAAATCTACAAAGAGCTGATGAGACTCAACAAAAACAAAGAAAACAATCCAGTCAAAAAATGGGCAGAAGAGCTAAAAAGAAACTTCTCCAAGTTTCACCAAAATCATCTCATGTCCCGCCAGGGAAGCAGGACGCATTCTGGAGAGCAGGTTGGAAAGGAGACTCAGTCCCAGCTTTGCCATCTCCTTCCTGCTCGTGTGACCTGGGGTCAGGGAGCTCCTCCTGAAGTCTTTCTTCTCACCTCATCAAGTCACAGCACTCAGGATACACAGTCCTAGAGTGCCTTCTAGAAGCTTCCAATCAAATGGTTTTTCAGCCCCACTGGGCACCCTATGTTGGGACATAGGCCCCTACAACAGGCTGAGCAAGCTCAGGTCAGCTCTGTGCCTGTCCCCAGATAGGGCTCCTTGGAGCGCCTCCCTTTGCTCCTGATTCTCACCTTTGGAACCCATCCCCCCTCCACATCCTTCCAGCCTTGGCAACAGCTGTCATGCTGTCTAGGAGCTGAGCAGCGCTGACCGACGGGGCTCCTCTGTTGTGCCTACAACACTTCTATTTGTGCGTTCCACATGAACGATCCCACAGCCACCTCAGATGGGCCCTCCCTCTGGACTGGGCACCGTGCCGAGCCCCTGCACAGGTGGACCTCAGTTCTACTTCACCGCCATCCTGGAAACAGATTCACTGTCTGTCCCCCCCTTTAAAAGCGATGACATTAGATTGAAAGGATGTGTTGCATATGGGGCCAGGCTGACGGCTTGTATTGGTCTCACCTCAGACTCACCCCTCATGCTATTTCCACACTCCACATTGTTTAGCCAAGTCTCCCCACCTTATTTTCACACAGTTTGTGTTGAGGACCTGGGGGAAGGAGCTTCCACTTGGCTCTGTAATATTTCATCCTGTAGGCTCTGCTCCATCACTCAGGGCTGCTGAAATCTTTTTGGATCCCAACTAAGTCATCTGACATATTTCTATCTTTCTCAACTGGGTGTCATCAGAAAATTTGACAAGTATGCAGTCTTTAGTTTCATCCAAGTCATTGATAAAAATGCTTAATAGGAAGGAGCCAGGCGACTTAATTCTCTTGATATTGTTAAGAAGCTCCCTCTACGTTAGTGTCAATTTATTAACTACTATTTTTTGGGTTCTGGCATTCTGTTACTTGGTTCTCCCAACAACCTGCACCTATTTCTCCACTTTATCCACAAGAGATTTTGAAAGTCGTGGACCTGAGATGATGGGATGACAGATCAGGCATGTAGTAAAAGATTAGCCTTCCCCGAAGAAAGGTCTGGCCTTTGCTTAGCTCCTGGGAGGAATCTCCATGCCCTTGGAATGTTCTGCATGCTAGTAGTATTTTTGTTTACCTGGGGGCCTTACTACTATAATTTAGGTGGGGATCTTGGGCAACAAGGTATCATCTTGACCTCTGGAGGGGCTGGAAACTAAGGTCAGGCACATGGTGAACACCCATTGAAAACTCATACAGCAGCTTGGGTGATTGTCCCAGTTGGTAATACTCTATGCATGCTGTAACACACTGTGCGGTCCACACAACTCCCTGAGAGAGGACCTGGAAACTCACACCTTGTCTCTCTTACACTCTGCCCCATATGCCTCTTCCCTTGGCTGATTTTAATATGTATTTTTTCATGGTAATAAACCATAACTGTGAGTATAACACAGCGTTTCAGATTTCTGAGCTTTTTTCCAGTGAGTCGTGGAACCCAAAGGTGGTCTTGGAGATCCCTGAATTGCAACAGGAATGTCTGGTCCGTGTAAATGTGTCTTTCTTCGAAGTTTGAGGACTGAGTTCTATCTGGGCTTTCACTCGGGTATGTCTGTGCCTTCCTTAAACTCCTCCTTCACAGAGAAGCAAGTGCAAGGGCCTTTCTCTTCCTCATAGGTAGCCTCCTCCCGGGCCTGTCCAGGCCTATTTCCCTTGGCCGCTGCTCTATGTGGCATAGTGAGCACCATTTCTGTCTGTTCTGGGTGAGATATTGTGTTGCTCTGGAGGATTCCAAGTTTGGGTCTCAGTTCTTGTGTTTTTGGAAAGTTCCTGCTAAAATTCAAATACCAATGGGGGTGGGGGTCAACTATATGGTAAAGGATGGAATTAGACTTTTAATGGTAAACATAATGTTCTATATAATCTTTTATAACATTATATAGATTCCGTATATATACATATGTGCTGACGTATATCTGAAACCTATATAATGTTATAAATCAATGGTGCTTCAATTGAAAAAATACTAATGGGAAAAATCAGTCCATCCACAGAACTTGATTCTCATTAAGACGGAACCCAAGAGAGGGTGGTTTGGGGTTGCCCTATGCATGAGAGTGAAGAAGGTTCTATCAAATGTGTAACAGGGTAATGGTGAGGTGTAAGTGTTTAAGGAGCAAAGGGGGAGGTGTGCTGAAGGTGTGAGGGGAACTGAAAACAAGCTAGAGGTGAGTCCTAACATTGTTAGGAAATTTGAAGGGCACGAACCAACTCTTCATTCCTTGTGTGGCATCCATGTGTTTCCATATCCACTCTCTAGAGGATGGAGCTTTGTCAGGGGTGATGGGGAAATGTGGCCAAGCTGGCATCTGAGACACACCATGAGGACTAACTGAAAACACGTCTGTGGTGCCTTGGGGAAAAGTGTCATGAAGCAGAAGAAAGTGATCCATTCATATTTAGGGTTTTTAACCTCACTCTGCCCTACGCAATTCCAGGAAGCTGAACCAAGACCCCCCCTTTCCATGGAGATGATTTTACTTGAACGCTGACATAAGTGAGTGTGACCCCATAATACCTTTTGTTACACCCTCAGAGCCTCAGAGGTGAGCCTTTTTTTTGTGATTTCTCACTATAGGGTGACTTTTTGTTTAAACTCTTCATTAAGTAGATGTTGGGAGGGAGTTTTCCTCTCCTCCACCCTTTCTTCATCCTGCAGTTGAGGAGCCTGGAATAATAAGCACTTGAGATAATCACAGTCCCTGCACCCCCAGAGGATCATAGAATTCCTGCTCCCAAGAGCTCCACCCCTCATAGGCAGTGAAAATCTTTTGGGGCCGTTATATCTTCCCTCCTGTTATTGGAGGTGGTGGGAAATGTAGGGAGACAGGAGGAGGCCCATTGTCTTCCAAGTTCCCTGAATGTGAGCTGTCGCAGCCGGTTCTCAACATGGGGAGTCCTCACACTTAAAATAGTAAAGAGTGGAAGTTTCTGCAGGACAGGAGCCACCTGAAGCATCCTTGACTGTGGGGACTTGGCCAGGCCTGGCATTGAGGAGGGACTGAGTGCGATGCCATCTGACCCTTGACTCGGAACACTGAGGCCAAGAGGACCAGGTGTGGCTTGCTCTGCTCAGTTGCCACATGTGTGTGGGCAGCTGCCAGCTGGGTGATCTGATGCTCGTGAAGGCTCCCCAAACTGCACGGGGGCGTTGGCTGTGAGCTGAGGTTGTGAGAGCTCTGTCAGTCATGCAGCTGAATGAGCCACTCTCCAGTTTCACACACTAAAGTCGTGGGAGCTTGCAGGTCCTGGTTATTGGATCACAGATGGTCAGGCACGGAACACACCCATTGCTCCTGGGAAATCAACACAGTGGAAATCGGGCTTCAAGTTCATCCTGTAGTACTTTTGTTAACCAGCTCAGAATGCTGTCAGAACCCTCAGAACCCTCAGGTGGGGTTTGAGAAGCTGGCAGGTGGTGTTCCCCAAGGACACACTGAACAGCTAGCACCAAAGGACTGCAAGACCCGTGGGTGACACTGGGAGGAGGATGAGAGAGAGAGAGAACGGACCCTACACTGGTCTGGAGGCCACTCAGCCAGGACAGAGGAAGAACTCTCAGCCCCCACCCCAACCTCCTTTACTCTGATCAGTGTGTTCACAGCAGCAAGAGGCCGGATGGTGTGATGGTTATTGCTTGTAGGTTGCCTGCCTGTTTGAGGCTGGACATACCATCCGAAGCTCTGTCCCTGTGGCTTGACATTCTGAGTCTCACTTTTCTTATTTATAAAATGTGGTTGGGGTAGAGTGGTCGGAAAGGCATCCCCTATAGAGTTATTGAGAAATTGAACAGAGTGTATAAGACACCCTGGAAAGTGTCGGGAGCAGTTACTTTACTTCTCAGCCAGGGCTCCAGTCCCTAAGCCCGGGACCTCAGGGGGCCCTGGGCTTCTGTGCCCTGCGCCGCCAGGGTTGTGCAAGCTCTCTGGGTCTCCTGTTACCTAGGAGGCGGCAACAGACCAAAATAAAGACGGTGTGGGGGGGGACGAGCAGGGGGGCTGAGGGAGTCTCTGCAGGGAGTCTGACCAGGTCAGCTGGGAATGCCTGTCAGCCGTCCAGGGTGGCTCCTGCGTGGGCCTGGAGGTGGGTGAGTGACTCACGCTGGTGCCCTCTCCACCCCCGCGCCCACATGCTCAGCCTCCCCAGGCCAGGCTCATCTAATCCCCACAGTGGGAGTCGGGGGGCATTCGCGCCTGTGCCGAGGTCTAGGGTTGCACGGTGGTGACTTCACACTCAGCAGCATGTGCAGCTGAGGCCTGCCGGCAGCAGTCTCCCGCGAGGCGGGCAGCGAGGTCAGCTTGGCAGCCGCTGCCTCTCCAGCTCTGATCTGGCCGCAGGCATCAGTTCCCCGGGACCCGAGGAGGGGATGGCTGAACAAGAAGCCAGCGGGCTGCAGGTCCTGCTGCACACTCTTCAGGTAGGAAGGGGTGGAGGTCTAGGAGCCGGCCAGCTGGGTCTGCCCTGGAGCTGGCCTCTGAGTCCCCTCGGCAGTCAGGGGCCTGGCTTGCTAAGCAGCCTTAGCAGCACAGGAATCAGCAGCAGCTCTCACCTTGCGGCTGACCTAAGTGATGCTCTGCTGTTTAAATATTAACCACCACGCTGTAGATGAGTGCTCTGCTTAAATTATTGAGCCTGGTGGGACTAGAGGCTCAGACTAAAATATCCAGGTTCGCTGGAGATGGGGAAGATGGAGGAAAAGCTGGTCTGGCAAATGAAGGAGACCCGTTAAGCTCTCTGCGAACAAGGCAGGAGACCTGCAGGGAGTAGGAGGAGCTGCCTGGCAGGAAGGGGGTGCAGGGGCAGACTGCTCCGAGCTGCTTCTGCTCACTGGCTATGTGACTGGGTTCCTAAAGAGGAGTCTGTGCCAGAATCGCGCCGGATGCCTGCTAATGGTGCATCTTCCCAGGCGGGCTCTGGCCAGAAGGACAGGAATTGCCTGGGGTGGGACCTGGGAACCCACCTTCCCCCGGATGGTTCTGTTCACTCCTAATGTGGAGATTTCTTGTTCCGGAGCAGTGGTTTGCAAACTAGCAGGCATGCTGGGGTCATCTGGAGCGTGCTGAACCACCGATGTCTGGAGCTCACCCACCCCAATTCCGATTTCTTTGATCTGGGAGCCACCTGGGTTTGGGGTTTGCTAACTCTCGGTGATCTCAGCCGCGCTGCTCTGTGCCTCAGGCAGGTGTGTGACTTACTGGGCCAGGCACGGCCAGAGCTCATAGGGCGTGGGCGGTCTCCTACTCCAAGTTTTAAACTTGAGGTTCACGGACGGGTGTGACAAGAGCAATTGTGTGACCCTGCCCCCTGATTTAGAAGGTAAACATTTGGCATTTCTGTATTTCCCCTGATTCTTGAGGTCTAATTCCCTGAAAACCACTCAACCCAGCCTTCCAAGGGCGGGGCAGTGAGTCTCAGAAGTAAAGGAGCTTCCCCAGTCATGCAGCTGCTTATGGGGGAACTGGGACTAGCACCAGAGGACTTGAGGATCTAGTGTCTTTGAATTGTTCTATTGGGTGCATGACAAGCAACTATGGCATCTAGGATAGGTGTGTTGGGGGTGGGAGTGGATCTCAAAATGTATTTGCAAAATAAGTCCAAGAATGCTTTACCTGGCTAGATTTATTTGATCTAACGATCAGGTCCCGTAAGCATGGTTTCTGAATAGGTACGTGAAAACCTGGATTTACTGATTCAAACAACTGAAAGCCTCTCATAAGCAGAGCTTTCCTTGCTCTGGCTGTCCAGGAAAAGAGGAAAAATAACAAGATGGTGTTAGGGGTTTAGTAAAAATGGATTTCCTGTATTTGCCCCTTAAGTCACCGCAGGTTGAACTCAATCTCCGGTATTCCCACCAGTGGGGATTTATAATTGATATTTAGAATGGTTGCTCCAGGGCACCACGAGATTCTTGATCATCAGAGAAAGATTTAATTATGATCAATATACCCTACTTAGTTCCCAATTAACCAGAACATGAAAATAACCGGAACAGGCTCCCCTGTGCCTTGCAGTTGATCAGAATCTGCTTGTGGGATTGACTTGGATCCTGGGTCTTGCCCACAGCCAGTCCTCTCAAAGGGCCCGCATGAGCCCTGTCTCTGTCTTGATAGAAGCCCGAACTCCGACATGCTTCAGAAAAAGAGAACCCAGAATGTATACTCTGTGGAATGTAGTGCTCTGCCCGCCCCCGGGTGCTCAGAGTTTTCAAGAAGGGGTTGGTTTGAGTGCCATTGATCAGGGATCCCTAAGGTCTGCCTCATTTGAACCAATTCCACTTTCCTTGTACACAAAAGTGATTGAAGACGTTGTGTTGCTTCCCAAACCCCAGGGGAAGACAGTGATGATACCCAAACAGGCTGTGAACTCAGATGTAAGCTCCTCTCTCAGGAGGTCCCCAGAACTTACCAAAGGAAGGGAGAGGAAGGGCGAGCCCAAGGATGACAAGTACTCCCATGATTGATAGTAGAAGGCCGCCTCTTTTTTTTTTTTAAGATTTATTTATTTATACAAGCAGTGGGTACAGTCAGAAGCGCGGGAGGGTGAGAGAATTCACGAGAGCCAGAGCGGGGAGCAGAACAGGCAGAAGGACCGAAGTACACTGCTGAGGGGAGCAGCGGGCGCGGCAGGAGAGGTCTGCGCGCCATGTGGGACCCTCACCGGCAGCCGGGGATCAAACCAGTGCCGTAGAGGCTGCGGGCAGCTTCGCAACCCAGCGCTCATCCACTGTGCCACCAGGGGAGGCCCTAGAAGTCCTCCCTCTTTCAGAACATCATCACTCTGGCTCCTTGGGGCTCAGTGACAAAATAGACCAGTCACTAAGAAAGAACAAGGTTCTGCCTCGTACCCTTTACTATATAAATGGGGACAGGGTAAGTAAGTTTTTCCATCCTCAATTTAAATACTATTCTGGAAGTATGCGAATCAGACTTCTACCCAGCTTTTTTTTTCAAGGCTCTGACATTTGCAGTTTAAATTGGAAGCAAAAAATTAGACTGATTCTTGAGAACCCGGGTGAATGGAGTGGGAGGCTGCCCACAGTGCAATACAGGTGGGGGAGATAGAAAGGAGTGGATCACACCCCATTCCTAAAGCCCATGGTACAGGTGTCCATAGGCTTGACTTCTCTGAGCCTGTATCTGTTAAAGGGGGACAATAAAAATATATTCCTTAGTGTTTTGTGGGAGGATTAAGAGACTCTGTTCGAAGAGTGCTTGTACGCTATGGACAGATATTCAAACCACTGTGGGTTGTACGATTTCCCCCGTCCAGCATGCAGTGGAGAGGCTGGGAACACTGGCCTACACTTTCCATCAACTAGCCCTGCTTTTTTCCCGGGTGCACTCCAATAAACTTGGAAAAAAGGGAAGGTGTCTCATCCTGTCCCACTCTTGTCTCTCCATGTGGTTTGAGCTAATGGGGAAGATGGGGAACTGCCAGGCAGCAGAATGTGGGCTCCGTGCCAGCTCTGACTCTGTGAGTCCTCACCCAGAGGCGTCCCACAAAATCCGAATTAAATATCTTATCAAAACATGAAAAGTGTATACTTACTTGGTCCGCTTTGGCACACTCCGAGCCATGGTAAGGGCACATTTTTGCTGTTTGCATTCGTACTTTATTATTTTATGTTCTAGCTGAGTCCCAGGTCTGCGTCTCTGCCAGAATGTGCATAATGAACTCCCTTCCTCATCTTGGACTCCAGGATCATCGTCTATTATGGATTGTGAATGAGGCTGGGCGACATGGGGCTTCCTGTCTCTAGTTAGCATTGAGCTCAGATAATAGAAAACCTGAGTGGGGTGACGTCTCCACTTCCCTTTAGACTTGTTTCTCCAAGGATTGTTTCCAGGACGACAGGTGATTTCAGCCCCTGGTTTGCAAAGAGGGGATGGGCTGAAAAATGATGACTGATAGGTTTGTTCATTGCACTTGGGAGTTTTGCTTCCAAAACATGTGTTTGAAAATTTTCCCTTCTAGAATTCTCCATGGAGGATGTGGGAACATCCATCTATTGTGCATCCATTCCATAGGGCCAGGTGGTGCGGAAACCGAGCCTTCCCCCTGGACTCAGACAGAAGGTTTGGACAAGTCATGAGCAGAATTTCCCCTTCAGATAGCAAACATGTGTAGACTTTCCAAGGGTCACACGATTTCTCTTTGGTAGAGTTTGAGGCTTTTGGAGGTTGTTGGAGACTCCTAACTGCTGCAACACAAACATGGGAACAAAATGAAATCTGTCTTAATTTCAAGTAGCAGAAGCGAAACAAAATCCCCAGAGGAAGAAGTGCCAAATGGAAAAAGGAACAGAATTGGCAAGAAGTAGCATCAGTCAGTGTCCAGGGAATGGCTCGGTGCCAGCCACATGGAGAATGAGGGGGTGATGGTGGCATGTGATGCTGAGCTGGAAGTGAAAGGAGACTTTGTTTGGTGTTTTGCTTTTTAAGACCTTGTTGCTTCACAGTTTCTTAAATTTCTTGGAATGAGAGATTAGAAAAATAAACATGTTTTAGGGGCCACCCTATGCCAAGTTTTCACATCCATTCCCTAACATCACCCCCTCTGTCACCAGGGAGGAGGAGAGGGCTCATCTGCCTTAAAGATAAGGGTGCTGACCCTCAGGGCAACAAGGTAACTGGCTCCAGGCTCAATGACAGAAACCTAGTAAACTCCCAGAGGAGAGTGGGTTGGGTCTTGTTACTCCAAGATCTTTCCACTGGTTTGTGTTGCTTGCCTCACCTAGGCAATACCCTCTTAATTTTGAGGGCATTACCTTTGCCTGACTGAACCTGAAGGTTGAGAGAATATGGATTCTCCATAATAGAGGGAAGCTTACTTAGAACTGAATCATATGCATTCTAATATGTCATGTGGGTAAATAACTCCTGGTAAATGAAGGAAATGCTTTTGACTTGTCAATTAGATATTTTTAGTATCTGTCCATCCATCCATCCCTCCATCTCTCCATCCATCCATCCATCTTTGTATCTATCATCCATCCATCCATTTGTCTATCCATCCATCCATCCATCCATCCATCCATCCATCCATCCATCCATCCATCCATCCATCCATAGATCTCTTTTTTTCTTTTATTTTTAATATTGATTTATTTATTTTATTTATACAAGCACTGGGTACAATCAGAAGTGCAGGAGGGTGAGAGAATTCACCAGAGCCAGAGCGGGGATCAGAACAGGCAGACTGATGAAGTACACTGCCGAGGGGAGCAGCGGGTGCGGCAGGAGAGGTCTGCATACCATGTGGGACCCTTCCCGGCAGCCGGGGATTGAACCAGTGCTGCAGAGGCTGCAGGCAGCTTCACAACCCAGCGCTCAACTGCTAGGCCACCAGGGGAGGCCCCATAGATCTCTTTCTATGTGCTGAAAGAGTTTCAGAAAAGACTACTGAATAGGACAATATGCAAGGTCTTTGGGTCTTAACTCAGTCATTCAAAACTTGTGTGACTTGGGTCAGACTATTGCAATTCTCTTTATTGAAGTCTCTGCGTCTATAAAATAAGAACAGTTATATCTATTTATAGCCTTATTATAAGTTTATCATGTAAAAAGTTAAGCATAGAGAAATGTGTCTGATAAATAACAGTGATTATTATTAGTAAGCACAGCCCCTGCCCTCATGAAAACACCAGGTTAAAGTGAAAAGGTAGGAAGATAAAGATATTTGTGGTGAAAATTTGTGTGTGATGAATGCCCTGGTGAAGGTAAATCTCACAAGAATATTCTATAGAAGTGTGGAGATCTCCAGCCTTCTGGCTGGAGATTTGGGGGAGCCTTGGAATAGGGTGTACTTTCAGGAAGAGAGAGGGAGTTAGCAGAGTGAGAAGGGTGCCCAATGATCTTGTCCATGTCAGGAAAGTGTGGAGAGAATTCATTATGTGCCACAGTCTCAAAGTTTATTATAGCTGAAAGTTCACGGGGTGAGAGGGAGGACAAAAAGAAATCTAGATGAGAATTGGCCCAAATGCTCGAAGTCTTGCAATGTAGGGGTCAGAGCCAACTTTGTCTGTGTCTCTCCCTGAATGTGGGAGCTGGAGGTTATAGGATATTCAACCAGGGGGACATTGGCAAAGATCTTTGCATGGGGGGGGGCATTTGACATGACTGGAACCCCTCTTTTCTCATCAAGCAATGTGATGTGATCCCCCCTCCCCAAACTTTTGCCCTGGTCTTCCCATTCCTGCCCTCACCCTCCAGGCCCCGTCTTCAACCGTTTCCTGTCACTTACCTCAGACCTTTCGTCACACCATCCTCAGCCTCTCCCCATTCCAGTCCCACCGCAGGGGGAGGGCCAGTGATGAGTTGTGACTCAGGGGTTGGGGAGGACAGTCATTGAGACACTTGGTTTTATTTTTTCACTTGGAAGAAAGAAATTGTTTCAGATGAGGCACACAGATGCCCCGTGTCAGAGCCCCTGCGATGACAGCACTGTGTGGAATGGCCAGGGCTGGGCACGGAAGCCCACGCCCTGGGAAGTGAGAGCCGTGGGCTTTCTGTGTTCTGAGCCTGGAGTCTGGATATGAGGAGCCAGAACACGTGCTTCCTCAGGGCAGGGGTGAGGGCCAGGGAGTCAGAGCCAGCACGGCTTTGAGGGAGAATTGGAAATTTGGCATTGCTGGTGACGTGTTGAGGCAAGTGGCCAATAGGCCTTCAGCAGGAATCTGTAACCTGGCAACCTTTGCTCCGCTTGGCCTTATTGTCCCCCCAGCTGCCAGGCTGCCCTTTGCACAGAGGCAGCAGATCAAAAGATGCTCCATGGGTCAGAGTTCCTCTGGGGTCACAAACTTGTGGAACCTGAAACGCACAGGTGAGAATGTTGGGTCTGGAGACTGTTGCTTTTGATCCCTCCCCTTCTTAGGTGTGGGTGGAGAGGATGAGCTTGTCCTCTGCGGGGGCTTTGGTCATTTTAATGGCATTCGGCAGTGTGCTTGTGCTAGTGACAGCTCTGCAGACCCTGCCTGCCATCAGCACGGCCCTCTCCGGTCACGCTCAAAGCGTCCCGCAGAAGACGCATGGACCCGGTGGGGTTTCTCTCACAGAGTCTTAGTGATAGATGGGTTTGAAATGTCACAATACACAAACTTACTAGATTTCTTCACTGAAAGAGCATCCATCTCTGTAATGTTTTTCAAATATTTATGTTTTTCAGCTCTCAGTTTAAATGTCTTTGATTGATAGAGGACCTCTCACTCCAGGTTAATGCCCTAGTTGAAATCTCTGCTTTGAACTTAGCATCCTCGATACTTATATGTGTCCCAGGGAAGGAATCTGTATTATTTCCTCATTTCTACTATCTAAAGCACTAATGAGGTCATAGTAAGTGCTTAATAAGTATTTGTTGATTGAATAATAAATTGTGTGAGCATGGGGATATAAAATACAGCATTTCCAAACCACTTTGGAGATGGGATAATTTTTATTGCAAAAGTCCATGGGCATCTCACAGGACATTAGTCATCCATGGGCCACGTTTGGGAAACAACAGTTATAGACTAATGCCGTTATTGCTGGGCTTTGAGGGTTGGATTTCTCCTGGCCTGGAAGCTGCCCTCTGGCAGGTTGAAACTATTGGAATGGATGTAACATCAGTTCTCTTGGTGACCAGGGGTCTTTTCTCTGCTTGGTGAGTTCTACCAGATGAGGACTCTAAGTCCCATACATAGGCCTTGAGTGGATGTGAATTCTTTTCTTACTTGGCAGGGATAAAGAATATAGGCAGCAGATGTGGAGGTTTAGAGACAGGTTTTCTAGAGGCCAGTGAGAGCCATTCTGCTTCTCATCAGGAGGCCAGATGGCGATAAGGACAGCTTTCGCCTCGGGTTTCAGATGAAAGGCAGGGTTAGATTTCATAGTCGGGATATCTGATGAAACTTTCCCTAGGGACCTGGAAGCAGCTCCTCAAGCCAGTACTGAATTTCCCCATCCTTCAACACCCCCCACCCTTGTGTTAACAACTCTAACCTCCAGACTCCACCCATCTGCACAGCTCACTGCATTTCTGACCCTCAGACCTTCTTATTCCATCCCTCTTGAGACTCCAATAATCCAAGCAGCCCTTATGCCAGTGCAACTCTCTCCTGCTTTCCACAATAGCTCGACTCATAGAAGGTTCTGTGCAAATCCCATTTTCTCCTTGGCCTGTACGGTGAAATCATACGATATATAATGGAAACAGATTCCCCAACTGCTAACACTTTGGACTGAGGAAGGATTAAGATCAGATACTGCTTGAAGGAACATAGGTGTAAAATTCTTGGAGAGTTTTTGTGAGCAGCTCACATTTGTTGAGCCTTTACTAGGTGGCAGCCCATGTTCTATGCATCTTACACATACTATCTCACATAACCCTTGCAATAATCCCATCAAGACAATCCTCGACTGTTGCCCCATTCAGTAGAGGCAAGGCATTTACTCAAGGTCAGACAGCCTGGGAAGTAGCAGAATCAGGATTTGAACCCAGGCACAGGCTGACTCCACATTGCCATTACTCATTGCCATTGCTCATGGACTACAGCATCTCTTCCTTTCACCCCTAAACATTTTTCTTGATTAAAAAAGTAATACATGCTCATTCTTATAAAAATTTAATTAATATATAGATACAAATTTATAAGGAGTAGAGATCCCCTCCATCAAATTCTACTCCCTAAAACAACCATGTAAGAATCTGCTGTAAATAAAAATGAACACATAGCAATATACTTATTTTTATAACTATGTCCATATAATTTTATGCCTTTCCAGCATATCATTATAACTGAACATCTTTCAAGCTAGCACACATAGACCCAGCTGACTCTTTTGTGTCTTCCAGTTATTTAAAATATGGATCTATCATAATTTAAATAGATGGAGGTATATTTTCTGCTGAGTTTCACTCAAATTTGACTTTATTTAATTTTTATTCTTTGATGCTACATATATTTTAATAGTCAGCCTTATGAAAGTTTTCTTTCACAGATTATTTTTGGCCATAAGACATTTTGCCCCCATGATGTAACTCTATCAGTTAATGATGCTTATAGGTAGTATGAATACAATGTCACATCTTTCCTTTGTTCTTAAGTATTGCTGTTTTTGTAGGCCTTCTCTGCTGTACCACACTTTGCCAGTATGTGGCAGCAGTTGAATTGATATCCTTGAAATTTCTTTCATTGGAAAGTCCAAGTTTTTTTTTTTTTTTTTTAAAGATTTATTTTTTTTTAATTCTTATACAAGAACCAGGGTACAGGCCAGATGTGCGGGAGGGTGAGAGGATTCACTCGAGACAGAGTGGGGAACAGAAAAGGCAGACTGACGAAATACACTGCTGAGGGGAGCAGCAGACAGGAGAGGTCTGCCCACCATGTGGATTTCTCCACGGCCGGCGGGGATTGAACCGGTACTGCAGAGGCTGTGGACAGCTTCACAGCACTGCTGTGCTCAACAGCCTGCACCACCAGGGAGTCCCAGGAAAGTCCAAGTTTTGAAGCATCCAATAGAGCTCTGTTAGATAATATTTGGAAATTTTACATTTGACATGAATGTCTATTTCAAATGAACATATATAGGTCTCTTGACTGGATTTCATGAAGTCAGAGTTGATCTTGGACCCTACCTTGGGCTTTCTGTTTGACTTGAATTCCGTGGGCCAATATCCCCCATCTTGATTGCTTCCAGGCTTCAATGGTAGCAGATTTGCCCAGTAATATCATGTTTCCTTGATGTATTGAATGTCTCCCTTTTGACAGAGGGTATACTAGATAATGGGTGGCAAGGTTCTCAGAATCTCATCAGCCAGACACTTTCTTCCTGAAATTCTTCAAAATGCTAATGAGTAGTGTCAGGAAGAAGGAGATCCAGAATGCCACAGACACACCTGTCTCCCAGTGCTCCATGGACTTTTCCATTCTGTGGAGGCTGGCTGAAGTCATGTTACCATTATTCTAACTCTCTCGGGGAGGTATGAATACTCAGCAGCTGTAGTATGTCCAGTATTGCCTACGTATCTGTGTTAATTCATCAATTTCATATGTATTCTTTTTTTTTTAACTGCAAGGCAATGATTCTTAATCTTTTAATTATTTTTCCTTCTTCTTCCCTGGAATGGGGAGTCACAGTCATTTAGATGACTTTGAAATATGAAGATACTTTCCCCAGATAAATGCACAAACAGATTGTTGGGAACAATTTCAGGGTAATAAGCCACACCATAAGATTTCATTTTCTTAACATCTTTGCTTGGGTTTTGTTTAATGGCATGGGCTTCTTTAAGATCAGAATAGTAGAAGTAGAAGTAAGTTCTAGTCACATAAGAGAAAACCCACAATTCTATCCAACTGATATCCACAATTCCATCCAACTTATGCCTCCCAACTGAATACAATATTCCTCTTGTGTCCACATCCCGACTTTCTCTTAAACATCTTTCATACCTGATCTATGTTTGTGAAAACCACAAGTACCTTTGATGGATCAACTGAAATGTTATTCTCCAGAAAGAACCTTTTCTTATAAACAGAGTAGATAATATGTCTCCCTCATGTGAACTATCACCCAAGTATTTATACATCCCCTTTCAAATGATCTATGCTTTGCTTTGTTATAAATGGAGAAGTTCTTTTTCTGTCCAACTGGTTTTGTTGGAAATTGGAAATCCCAAAATAAACACCCTTGTCCTTCCAGAGCTCACTGTGTGCAGAGGAACTAGAAACCCTTGAAGTTGTAGACTCACTCCTCAGATAGGCAACACATGCACTTAAACAAACACTTAAATATCAAAAGGTTTACCTATAGTTTTTTCCCCTGTAATATTTTATGACTTGGATAAGCATCTATAACTTGCAGTTGTTTGGGTTGGTGTATAAGCAAATAATTATAAAGCGTTACATAAAGGAAGAGATAACAACCTGCCTAGCACATATTTGGAAGAAGGGAAATCTCAGTCTCTAACCTTCCATGAACTTCTGCTCCCGAGTATTAGATTAGATCATTCAGAACAATTCATGCATTGAAGATAATTTAAAAATATGGATGAAATAGAAATGCTTCTTTTAAAAGTGTCAGCGATCTAATTGCACTTTTACCTTGGAGGTTTTTGCTTGTTTTGGTAAGTGTGGTTAGAAAGATAGCATTGTATAGTCTGTGGACCTGGGACATAGGACTTACTGAGAACGAGGGTCCTATTAAACTATTCCCTGCAAGGTCAGGGGACTGCTTTCTAGAAGAAGAGGTGAGTCGTCTATAAACCAGTCTTCATACTGAGCCAATTAGCTTGGTGGCCCAGAAAATTTCCAGGCTTGAACAGGTATTCTTAGCTTCCCAGAACAACTTGGTGCCTGGTAGAGAAGATATCATACTAGCTTTATTTTTCTATGAGTATTTTGAAAGCCAGGCACAAGTGGGAGAGAAGTAAATATGAGTAAACCCCAACAGAGATAAAAGTTGACAGAATTCGACCCACTGGCATTCTAGAGACTCCAATCACCAGACATATATAATGTAAGATAGTACTGTTTGTTACAATGTTTGAAGAGATTAGAGCAGGTTTGAAAATTTTGGCAGTCAACTCTAATTTATAAAAGGGTATATAGTATATTTGAAAAGAAACCAAATGGAAAGTCAAAACAAAACGTAAAGTAACACAAACTAAGAACTCAGTGGATAGGTTTAGCTGTTGATTAGACTTTCATGAAGAATGAGTCAAAAATTAGGTCATAAGAAATTACCCAAATGAACCACAAGCGCCAAAAGGATTGAACATACACAGGGGGAGGCAAGAGACACAGAGGATGAGAGTGAGAAGGTCTAACATGCACTCAATTGGAGCTGGAGAAGGCTAAGAGAGTACGAGGCCACAATAATATTTATTTGAAGAGATAGTGGTAGAGCCCAGTCCTTCACTGTCACAACCATTCCTTGATAACAGAAATAATTTCTTACTCAAGCCTGTGTTCCCTGACACATCTATCAGGGCTTGATAAAATGTTTGTTAAATTTCTAAAGTGAGGAAGCTCCCCTATTATATTGTTTCATTTTACATTTTTGGAATCAGTCAGAAGTTCTTTTTAGGTAGCATATCCTTTAAAATAATACTTGAAAAATCACTATCTGCTGTAGATATACTTTCAAATATCAAAATCTCTGTACTTACAGTTGTCACTTCAAAATTTAGAGTTTAACCTACAATCAACACAACAATTGAAGTTTAAACTCTCATTTGTGACTTGATGATTCAGTTTTACCAGCCTCCTCCCCGCCAACTCAAATATGTTACCTGTGGTTATACTCCTTTTCATTTCTTTCCATTTGATTTTTATAGCTGTCTTGGCAATGAGCTATAAAATCTGGTCACAACTAATTAAAGTAGTATATTTACTTGTGTTTGTCCTGTTCTCTTTAATCATCTGGTGCTCTGATAAGCGACATCATATTTCCCTTTAAAATTGAGAGGAACATGATGTTTTGCAGGTTCCCTGGGAAACAGACTTTGAGACAGATTTGCAGGCTGGAAGCTTATTGGGGTGTGCCTGCACAGGGGGAGTAAAGGAAGCAGAATCTGGGGAAGGGAGTTGACTGTAATGTAGCCACGACAGACTCTCACTGGTCCCATAGAGAGTTCTAGAATGGGGATGGCACTGAGGCACTGGTCTTGTCCTTCAGTGAGGGGTTTGAGTCTTCACACCTCCCATCACTGGTTACAGGCCACTTCTGATAAGGAACGTGCCCTTGGGAACCCTCTTCCCCTGATTGTCATTCCCAGAGAGGGACACCATGGAAGCTGTCAGTCACCCATATTCCCTTTGGCTGGGGGCTGTCTCTGTCCTGCAGGAGAGAAGCAGAGGCACACCTGCAGCACCTACTACATGTGATAACTGATAAGACTGGGCATCGAGTGAGAAACATGATTCTAATCCCAGCTTTGCTGCTAGTTCACTATGTGATGTTGGCCCCAAGGCCTGTAGTTTTCTTGTTTAAAGTAAAAAGTGAGAATTAATCAGTTTCCCCTCAATTTTAGACATTTACATGACACATTCATGATTCTTTTTGCCATATTCTTGGGTTAATGAGACTACTGTTAACATGATTTGGGGGCAGCAAGTTTATTTATGTTAATTTTATGTAAGGGAGAACTTTACAGGCTACATGAATATAGCACTAGCACTTAGCACAAATAGGAGGCAGGCCCAGAACTAAATTTAATATAAGCAACACAATGCTGTTAAAGTCCAGCTAGACAATCTTGCTGGACACTGGACTCGGCCTGAGGTCTGCTCTCTGTTTTCTAAAAGGATTAGCAACTCTTGGACAGGGATTGGAAATATACTAATAACTAAGACCTCAGCAGACATTTCCCTGAAGAAGAATAAACACTTTACTGAGAATAAACGTTTTTTTTGTATGTGATTCAGTTATATTTAATGCTATGTCTCTGGTGGCATCTAAATCCAGGTCATATACTCTCAGTAGGAAGGTTTTGACCTTTTGAGAAAATGCTGGACTAGGTAGTTTTGAGGGTAAAATGATATTATCCCATGATTCTGTTTCGTGTGTGAGGAGTATTGGGGAGTGCTAATAGATCATACATCTATTAGATTGAGTACCAGCCAGAAGCTCAAGGAATTAGATTGATTGGCCTGGTTTTCGTATTTTATGAAATTTAGCCATGATGACTTATAATAAGAATCTCATGCTTTAATTCTCCCAATACCAGAAAGAAGGGGATCTCTCTAGAAGGTTCCTGGAGCGTCTGCTTCACCTGAACCCTCACTGCCCTTCCTTCTAGTGACTGATCTGAAGCAGAAGGGTAAACAGTCCACTCATCCTGAGACCCTTCAGATGACTTTTCCCTGCTACTCAGGGGTTAGTCAATTTATCCTGAGACAATAAGGCATTAGTCCAGGGGGCCTAGAACTTTCTCCTTCCTCTAATCTTTCTGGAGGATATCAGACCCTGCGCTGAGTCGCCCAAACTAGCCGACCTTTCAGAGTTCAGTCCCTTCTGCTCATGTTCACATAAGGAGCAGAGCCTGGAAGCTTCTCAAGAATTACACCTGTGTCTGATCTTTACTGGGATTACTGTTTCATTTTTTTATTCAGCGATAGTAACATATTTGAACCCAGCCCTGGCCTTCTTTAATCAATCCTCAGTGTTAGGATGGGGGCCCTCCTGTTGAATTCACCCAAACCAGAGAGCCAGTATCCATTTCTTCCCATCTGTGAATCAGGAAAATGGCCTTCCTGAGGCTGGTAATGATGCTCCTTTGTGGGGCCACCTCCTCTCAAGCACCTTCTAAGTTATCCTGAAAAATTGAAGCCAGGAGGCCTGTTTGGTTCTGTCAAAAAGGAAATTACTGTGGCTATAAACAGAATGACAGTAATGCCTATTATCCCAAGAGCAGAGGAGGAAGGTGGTGAGGAGACAGAGGAAGAGGTGTGGCAAGAGGAGGGGAAGAGGAGGGAACTCAATGGAGCACCTACTGTGTCACCCCAGCCCCTCCCAGGGACAGGACCAGCATCTGAGTACAAGTGTCTCTGTGATGAGTTGGTTCCTCAGTTTCAGAGCCCAGGTGTGATCGAACCAGCTGGTGTCCCTTATAGCTCTTCTAGACCAACCCCATCTCAGTTCCTTTCATTGCTCTTTCTACCTTTTCTTGGTATACAATCCTCTGGGGCAGTTCCACGGAGTCTGTGAAAGTGAGTTCGTTTTACATGTAAGGTTTTATTTGGTGTGACTTGCAAGTCACACGGAGTAGCTGTGCTGGTATTTGCAGAGTGATGTGCCAGCTCAGCCTCCAGCTCTTCCGTCTCATCCAAAAATCACTTTTCTCCGCCTCCGAATGTCTTGCTCCCATGCTGTTATTTAATTCTGAGAATGGCACAGGAATAAAATTTATATGAACAATAATGTGCAGATAAATGTGCCTCAGGCTGCTGAGTGGGTAACTTCTCTGGTGTGTTACAGCCCGGCGTTCTGTTGTGTCTGTGAGTGCTTGGATGTCGAGACAGGATGGTTCATTGTTCAGTGAATGTGTTGCTCACTTTACCAGTGCTTGGACTTTGTAAGATTTGATTCATAGAATTGCCTTGAGGAAAGCTCAGTCCCCCATCACTAAGGGCACGCATGCATTGGTATGCATTCCAGTGGCCCATGGTTCAAAGCACTTTCCATGCCCAGTATGTCGGCTGGGGCATGCATGTAGATGGAGGACTGACAGGATGCAGAAGATCTTTGGACCTACTTTGAAACCAAGGAAACCTCCACTTGACTGTGGGATAATGCGTGTCTTTTCACACAATTCCAGGGAAAATTTGGTCCCCAGGGTACATTGGGTGACATATAGAGACAATTTGGTACTTACAATCCAAGAGGATGCTTCTGGCTAAATAGCCTGTGATGCTTGGCATCCTCACGCTGCGAGATGTCCTACAATCCACAGAACACCTCTGGCTTCATCCAGAATGATGCAGTCCAGAATGGCAGTGGTGCGGACAGCAAGAGCCCTGCTCTACTCAATCAGCCCTGTATTCATTTTGCTAATCTATGCTGAAATTTAGAATGGCACAGAGCAGATAACACAGTGGGATTTCCCCTGATAATGTTTGCTCTGACAAAGATAGTGATGCTGCCACTTGCTCGTTCCTGGAGCTGCTCACGGAAGAGTCACTCCCGTGGATCTCAGGGTGAACATTTCCTCTCCACAGCTGTCTCCTCCTCTCTCCACTGGCAGTGTGCTGTCGGGCCCTGGGAAGCAACTGTCTGGGATCGTGATCACTGAAATTTGCTTTGATGTATTCCTGAGGCTAGAGCGACTATTGAACTGTGTGAGTGACACATGCCTATGGTGAAGTGTATTATAATTCACAAAGGAGAGAAAGATACCAATTAGAGTTGATTAAAGACAGAACACACTGTGGGAAGCTTTCAAGGCCCGAAAGCATTCAGCAAGACGTGTGTGCATGCCAGCATCCAGGCAGCCCCAACTTGAACACGGACGTGGTAGCTTATGGTTTACAAGTGTATAGGAGGCTGCGGACAAGTCATTGGAATTGACAAACGTGATTGGTCCTCCATGATTTCTATACTGTTTATTTTAAATCCTCTTTAAAATACAAGTTTTTATTGAGGTAGCATTCATTGCAGTATTGTGTAAGTTTCAGGTTTGCGTCCTTATAAATTGACATCTATGGATCTTCCATTGTTTACCGCAAAAGGTCACCATGCAGATGACTCCTCTCTCCACATCCCTACGTAATCAGTGGTTTGGTCTTATAGTCTAAAAGCTTATTTTTTCTAGTTCATTTGTTTTGTTTCTTTATGAACCAATATGAATGAAATCACACAGTTTGTCTTTCTCTGTCTGACTTACCCCCCTAGTTCCATCCATGTCATTGCAATGGCAGGATTTCATTTTCTTTATGCTGCAGACCATTTCATCGTGCATATGGACACATCTGTTCATGGGCACTTAAGTTGTTTCCACGGAGAGCTTAACTTTGATCTGTGGTGGCGGCATTGGGTTTAGCCCCAGAAAGAGCTGACTTCCAATCCTGGATCCACCACATACAAATCATGTGTGCCTAGGCAGTTACCTAACTTCTTTGAACCTCAGTTTCCTCATCTGTGAAATGGGGACAATGCTGTCTACCTCTTGTGAAGATGCAAGGACATTGGTGACCCTTCTAATGCACTTGCTGAATGAATATTCACCCTCTATCTCCCTGCAGCTGAAGCAACTCCAAGTCTCCCCATTCAACCCAAAGAGGGAGCTCCTTAGAAGCACTTTCAGAGAATCATTCCTGATGTGCTTCAGAGTGCGGACCACCCTCTAGAATTCCTCCACGGGAACAGGAGCTGGACCTATTAGTATTGTTTAACTATTCCCATTTAACTTGAGCTTTCTCTTCTTCTATTGCTGATAGAGAATGAGGGGTGGGGGTGCGAGGGAGACAGGGGAAGGTGAGGATGACAAGAACTTGACTCCACTCTGCTCCAGGGGTTAGAAAGCAAGACGATCCAGGGGTGGACTGTCTGCTCTTTTGCCCTATAGAGATTCTCTGGCCTCCACATGGGCTCTGATTCTCGTGGCCTATATGGTGACACTCACTTTATATAGCTCAGCCCTTCAGGATGATCAGCTCTTTTGAAATACAGTCAAGAA
This sequence comes from Talpa occidentalis, assembly GCF_014898055.3. NCBI lineage: Eukaryota > Metazoa > Chordata > Mammalia > Eulipotyphla > Talpidae > Talpa > Talpa occidentalis. The sequence continues at coordinate 23,644 of NW_023601149.1, forward strand.
CTCAGACAATAACTAACTAATGAGTGGGAAGGGCCAGTCTGATGCCTGGGATGAAGTCGTCAGGAGATGCCATCCTCCCACGGCTGAGCTGCTTTTCTCTCATTTCCAAGCAGCTCGACAAGCCTGGTGGCCTTATTTTCAAGCCACTTCTTTCCCTGGGACCCGTAGATGAAAGATTAAGGGGAAAGACACCGAAGACCGAAGTGGTGGCTCTTGCCTGAGACTTAAGTTTACACACTGATCATGGTAAACCCCAATTTTCATAATAATGACCTCACATCTTCCCCAAGGTGGATGAACTGATTTTGAGTGTCTTTATGGATGGGAAATTTCAAAACGATTTCTATTTAGCTATATATATATATATATATATATACACACATACATATATATATGTGTGTGTGTGTGTGTGTGTGTGTGTGTATGTATACTTGCACACACATCAGTGTATCAGATGTATGATGAAATAAAATGAGTATGAAGTAAAGTGAAAAGGAGAATATATACACTACAGCTCCTTGCTATCTTAGTAAGTTAAATTTTGCCATTAAAATAAAATATTAGAATGTAATTATCACAGGTGGACACAAGTTTTATAGGGCTGGAAGCTTGTGCAAGTTTGAATTTAGAAATAGAATGCAAAATTACAAATATAAAATTAGGTATCAGTGCGAATATTTATGTAGTATGAAAAGGCTTTACAAAGTAGTGATTTTTTTTAAAGGTGACAGATACCTTAAACATCACGTTAACTGTTAAGTTAAAGTTGCTTCACACAGCATCACAAATCCAAAATAGTATTTTCATTTATTTATTATTTATTATGTTTGTTGAAGTAACATTGGTTTCCAACACTATGTTTGAGGAGTACAGGTTCATGGCTCTGGGGTGTATGTTACACATCCCTCCCACCAACAAAATTCCAAAAACCCTCCACCACAGTCCATTGGACCTGTGCACCCACCCTGTCCATTGCACCCAGCCCCCCCACCTCCCCAACCTCTCATAGCCTACATTCTGCAGTAAGATTTCTAGGGTTTGTTTTGGCTTAGTTTTGCCTGTTCCTTTGCTTTCTTTTTTTATATTCTACATATGGATGAAGCCATCCAGTACTTGTCTTTTTCCTTCTGATTTATTTTGCTCAGTATAGTAATTCCTCTGATTCCATCCATGTGACCCAAATGACAAGTTTTTTTTTCTTTTTTTAATTGCTGAGAAGTATTGCACTGTGTATATATCCACACATTCCTTATCCACTCATCTACCCTTAAGTTGTTTTCAGAGCTTGATTATTTAAATAGGGCTGCAGTGAACATAGGAGTGTACATTTCCTTTCACATTAGTGTTTTTGTATTCTTTGGGTAGATACCAAGGAGACTGCCTCACGAATAAGATCTTTTTGATATGGGCCATTCTCATGGGCCTGAGGTGATTGATCTCTCATTGTGAGTTTGATTTGCATTTTCCTGATAAATAGTGTTGGTAAACAATTTTCATGTTCCTGTTAGCCATCTGTATGTCTTCTTTAGACAAGTGTTTGTTTAGTTCGTCTGTCCATTTTTTGATTGGGTTATTTGTTTTCTTGTTGAGTTGAATGAGTGCTTTGTAGATTTTGGATATTAGCCCCTTGTCAGATGTATGATGTGTAAATATTTTCTCTATTCAACATAGTATCTGAAGTTCTAGCTAGACCAATCAGGTAACTGAATGAAATAAAAGGAAATACAGAAATCCAAATTGGAAAAGAAGAAGTAAAACCATCACTATTTGCAGACAACATGATGGTGTACATAGAAAACCCTAAAGACTGCACTGAAAAACTATTAGAAGCAATAAATCAACGGAGTGACCTGGCAGGCCGCAAAGTCAATATACAAAAATCGGTGCAGTTCCTATGTGCAAACAAAGAACTAGAAGGAGAAGCAATGAAGAAAAAAGTCACATCAAAAAGGAATTGCCAGTGGAGGTGAAAGACCTGTCCAATGAAAACTGTAAGACATTGTTAAAATATGATGTTAAAAGAATGATGTTGTGAGGATGTGGTGAAAAAGGAACTCTCCTACATTGATGGTAGGAGTGCAAACTGGTCCAGCCACTGTGGACAGCTGTCTGGAGGCTCCTCAATCTACTAAAAATGGAGCTACCATACGACCTAGCAATTCCACTCCTAGGGATCTACCCAAAGGACACAAACACACTGATTCAAAAGAACACCCGCACTCCTATGTTTATTGCAGCACTATTTACAATAGGTAAAACCTGGAAACAACCCAAATGCCCAAAAATAGATGACTGGATCAGAAAGCAATGGAATATTACTCAGCAATCAAAAAAGATAAACTCATGCCATTCACAGCAACGTGGATGGAACTAGAAGGAATGATGCTCAGTGAAATAAGCCAGAAGGAAAAAGAAAAATATCAGATGGTTTCACTTACAGCAGGAATATAGGGGAACCAAATAAGACATCAGTGTAAAAATAATAACAGTACAAAACACAACAAAGCAAAAAAAGACAATTATAAACCAGAGCCATCCTGCAGGGGAGGAGGCGGGAGAGGGATGAGAGGGAGGGAGGGAGGAGCACAGGGGACTGAGGTGATGGTGCACGGGTGCCTTGGGGAAGGAAACCCTATGGGGACTCCACCTGCGGGGGTGGGGGAAAGCAAATATTATTTAAAAATGAACAGTGATGTGAAAAAAAAAAGTATTGAAACCTAAAAAAAAAAAAAAGGAAATACAATGAAATATATTCCCTGGGTTGGAAGAGTTAATATTGTTAAAATGACCATTTTTACCCAAAGTAATATACACATTCAATGCAATCCCTATTAAAAATTCCAATAGCTTTCTTGACGAATGTGTGTGTGTGTGTGGGGGGGGGGGTGTGTGTGGAGAGAAAGGCAAATTACTGAAATTTGTATGGAACCACAAAACAACGCTGAATAGTCAAAGCAATTCTGACAAAGAAGCTCCCAGACTTCTGGGACCAGAAACCACAAAGTACATGGAAGAAAAACAGGCAAAACTGTCCACGGCACTGGCTTCAGGGATATCCACGGGGACTCGACTATAACAGCAAAGGAAACAAAAGCAAAAGGCTTCCGCACCATGAAAGAAACTTATCGTTAAAACAAAAAAGGTATTTTTAAATTGACTTCCTGGCATTCTTTTACAAACCTTTCTAATCATAACGTTTGCCTGAATAGCTTCTATTCCATTATACGGCATCTTATCCTACCATTTTCATTTTTACAAGATTTTCACTGCCTATATTCATAGATATTTCACAGTCTAGAAGCATATTATCCGCAACATTTTTGCAACCTACTTGTTTTTTAAAATAAATTTTTATTGATGTAACCCTGGTTTACAACATCATTTTCTATAGAGAATGAGGATGACTTAACCTGTCCTCTAACAGAATCAACATTGATTTTTTTACTGTTGATGATTAAAGAAAGATTTCTTTCAGTCGCACCATTTATTTTGGAATCCTATCAGGTAAACTTTAGGGTTATTGTCAAATTAGAGAAAACCTATATCAAGTCGTTCAAAAGTGTTCTAAGCGGGTAGGACCCTCCACAGGTCAACCTCTGATTTTATACACCACTGGCCTCGTTTCTCCCCCATCACCATGGATGCCCAGGTGGGAATGTTCCGGAATCTGCTGCTATGCCAGGGTGGTTAGCAGTCACCTAACTGGGCACAAAGGCCATGGTAAGTCGTAGCAATAGATCCTGCTAAACCTGTGCTAATGCCAGCCTCACACAATGTGAGGGCCAAGTACTTGTAGGAAGCCGGAGAGGAAGGAAACAAGGGTCCAAATTGTGGTTAAGATATTTTCCTTGCAAATTATACAAGAACATGTGACCATGTCAAGGCATAGCTAAAACCCCTCTCTGGCCTGGAAAGAATTCCCTACAAGCGAGGGCCTGGAAGCTGAAGCTCTGTAGGAGTCATGACAGCACGGATAGAGATAGAGGAAGGACGCTTAGCAAAATACGTCAGGAGGAGGAAAGATACTGAATGGTTTTGCGCGTGTGTGGAGTATAAAGAAAGAAAACAAAGGAACAGACAAAACTAAGCCAAAACAAACTCTGGAGACCTGACTGTAGAACCAACGCCACCAATGGAGGAACGGCGAGCATGGGGCCCAGGGCCCAGGGCGGAGGGCTATCGTGGGTGTGGTGTGGTACCATGCATTCAAAAAGGGGTGGACCTGTGCCCCTAAATCACACACAGTGTTGTAAACCAGTGCCACCTCAACAAAAGACAATTAAAAGAAAAAAAGAGATTTAAGATCCTTGTGTCTCTGACAAGAGCAAATGGCTCTGAGCAGAGAACTGGTAGGCCCCGGGCCTCGCTTTGTGCGGGAATTAGCTGTGTGACCTGGGCTTAGTCACTTCATGTCTTATGGCCTTTCCTTCCCCATCTTCAGAGCGACAAGCTTGAAGCTGGGATGTGGGAGCTGTCTGCCCCCACACTGGTGGCGCCTCTGAGGATATCTCTGGGCAAGCCCAGCAGGGTCGGGGCGGAGGGGGCACAGCACCAGGCAGGGGAGCCTGCTCTCCTCAGCAGAGGCTTGAGTGAAAGCTCAGCCTCGCCAGCTTGCAGCACTGTGCCCACGGAGCACCTCTGACACAGCTGTCAGTACTGGCTGTGACGGGCCCAGCTTTTACTTTCCCGGAGCAGAGGTGAGGAGTGACCTGAGTCTTCTGAGTGGCTTCCGGGCATTCCTCTGGTGAGAGCTGTCCGGGCAGGAGCTGTCTGAGGAGGAAACTTGCCTTGAGGGCAGAGGTGCTTGACCAGCTCCTGGCTGGTCCTGGGCAGCTCTTGTTTTTGAAGGCCCCAGGAGCTGGAGCAAACTGTCAGTTTGGGTTCCAGTTTAGGGCCCCTCTGCCTTCTTCACCTTCCAGTCTTTAACGCTTTGAGAGATGGGGGTGGGAGAAAGGCAGGTGCTGACATACACACTTTCAATGCTGCCTTGAGGAAGTCCTGGGAATGGCAGAAACTTGTGTGTGTGCGGGGGGTGTTTGGGGTTTGTTTGTGTGTGTGTGGTATGTTTGTGATGTGTGGTGTGTGTGTTTAGTGTGTGTGTGGTGTGTGGTGTGTGTAGTGTGTGTGTGGTGTGTGGGGTGTGTATGTGTGTGGGGTGTGTGGTATGTATGGTGTGTATGGGGTATGTGGAGTATGTGTGATGTGTGTGTGTGGTGTGTGTGGTATGTGTGGTGTGTGTGTGGTACCCGTGTAGGTGTGTGTACCCACCACCACAGTCTAGAGACTCAACTGCTCCCACGCTGCAGACTCTCCATGTTGTGATTTTAGAGCCACACTGACTCTATTTTGGGCCCTTCCTCCTTATTTCTAATTCCTGGAAACCACAAACCTGCCCTCCATTTCTAAAATTTTGTCATTTTGAAAAATGTTACCACATGTTCTGCCCCACAGAAGTAGGGTTTCTGGAGAGGGAAGTGCTTCTGAACATGTATGTCTGGCTTGGTATTCGGGTGTCAGGATGGAGGGGAGTGTGTTTGCCTTCCCAGGACAGGGCAGCTCACAGGAGGGCACTGGGGCTGAGTGAAGCCTTATCTTGCAGACAGTCCTTCAGGGCTCTCCTCACTTGCTGGTGGATGAGGAGGACAGGTATTCAAGGAAGAAGCAACACCAAGTGTGTTAAAAGGTACAAGGAAGTATGTTAAAAAGTTGAAGGGCTTATTGAGCAACTTGGATTCGAACAGGCCAGCATCCTGCCTACCAGTTCAGAAGGAACTCAGAGGAGCTGAAAGACTTTGAGGTGGAAGGGATGGGAAACAAGGAAGTTTTACTGGGCAACGAAGTGGATTGGTCACAGCAACATTACTGTCCTTTAGGGAAACATGGGGTTTATTAGTCAGATGACATAACTGCGTCCCTACTAAGTGCAGATCAGGCAATTCCTCACTGGCTGGCTGAAAACTGCATTTCTGGGAAAGCAAACGTACCATCAGGTTTCCTTTTGGTGATGGGGGCTTAGCACAAGTGACTCCATTTTGGGCGCTTTGCCTTGCTTTTAACATGTTACATTTTGAAAACTCAGGAGATGTTTCCTAGGAGATCAAGCTGGAGGAGATTCTTGGAGAAGAGCAAAAGGTGAATTGTCATTGCAAGTAGAGACGATGCCTGGGTGGAAAGGCTGAGAACAATGTGTGGGTGTTGATAGCATTCAGATCTTGTTCTTGCATTTATGATCTAGATGCAAATTTAAACAAAAAAACCACGATGTTCTAAGTATATTGTGTACACTTAATAATATCACATGCACATCTTTTTGCATTAATAAAAATGTCCTACAACAACATTATTAGCAGTGATTGAATGCGATTCCATTGTATTATGGCAATTTCTTGAATGCTAGATATTAACTGTGTGTTTTCAGTTTTTCACGATTAGTAACGGTGATGAAGTGAGGCAGATCCTTGCAAATGGATGTTTATCTCCATCCCTTGGGGATAATTGCAGTAGAATTGTTGGGTCAAAGGGCCTGTACATTTTAAAGGCTTTTGATTAAGTATTTCTAAATTGCCCATCCTTAAAAGTTGCAGCAATTTAAGGCCTCTTCAGCAGTATAGAAGGATGCCCATTTGCTCTCAACCTCACGAGGGCCAGATTTTATCATGCTTTTAAATCTTTGCCCATTTGAGGGGGAAAGACAGTAATTTGTTTTAATTTGCATTTCTTTGATTACTAATGTGATTGAACATTTTTTAAAAAAGCCTATTATCCACTTGCATTTCTGCCATTGTAAATTGCCAGTTTATTTCTTTTGGCAAGAGAATCCTTTACTTGAGGAAACTCTCTCCTAAGATACTAGGATCCAGAGCACAGCTTCACACCTCAATAAATGTATGAAGCACAGCACAGCACACCTGCCCCCAAAGGGCCTGCTGCCTTGTACTACAGTGTAATTGCTGCCTTCTGCCTGTTCCTCTCCCTCCTACCCGCTTCCTTACCTTTCCCCTGGTAACCACCATTTTGTTGTCAGAATCCAGAGTTTTGTTTTTGTTGTGTTTATTCATTTGTTTTTTATATTCCACATTAGTGAAAACATCTGATATTTGTCTTTCTCTTTCTGACTTAGTTCCCCTTAGCATATTTACCTCAGGTTCCATCCATGTTGTGACAAAAGGCAAGATTTCATCTTTTCTATGGCTGAGTAGTATTCCATTGTGTGTCCAGACCATGTCTTCTTTATCCAGTCATCTACCAGTGGGCATTTATGTTTCCATGTCTTGGCTATGGGAAATAGTACTGAAATGAACAGCAGGGGTTTAATCTAGCTTTTTGAATTAGTGTTTTCATATTTGGATGGCTGCTTAGAAGTAGAGTGGTAGGATCATATGGTAGCTCTATTTTTAATTTTTTGAAGAACCTTCATACTGTTTTTTTATAGTGGCTGCACCAATTTACGTTCCCCAAAGTACCATTTTAATTTTAGCACATTTTGTGTTTTCTAGTGATTCTTTGAACTTGCTAGGTAGTCTTAGAAAAATGATGCAGCTTTATAGTGCTTTTCATTCTCCATGGCCAACGGGAAAGACTGGTAATATTTGTTTATAAGACTCTATATTTTACACTCATTCTTTGAAAATACTGAGAATTATTGTAGTGCTAAAATACAATTAAAAGCATTCTACCCATAAGTCATTAACTACACTTGAAATAAAATGTGTAAGTTACCACTGACATTTCAAGGACTATATTTGCTAATAACTGAGCCTTAACAAATTGAAATTATTTATAAACGTGGCTGCAATGGGAATCCAATAACTGTTTCTAGTCTTTTTGAACAATCCAATTAAGGAACCCTTTATATATAACATGTATGCCGTTTTTCCATTTGAAATATGATGATGATATATAAAATCCGAGGCTTGTAATTTGGCAGTGGTTTTGTCACTTCACTCTTGGACTTGGGGTGGGGGCATGGGAGAGAGAATGCAAGGTCACGCTCTTGCAGGGGTGGGGGGACCCAGAAGGAAGGCTCAGGGGCTCCATATCCAATTTAACCCATGGGAAGCAACCCCCTTCCCTAGTCTGCTGTGTGAGCTCAGTCTGCAGGAGACGCTCTGTTTACGAGCCGGTGGGATTCCTGGAGCCTGGCCTTTGTGAGAAGCAATAGGAACTCAGCTCCTTACGTCCCAAAAGTTGATGTGACCCCAACATGGCATAAATATCTTACTCCCTGAGGACAGTTCCTTCCCACGAGCTTGACTTCTGAAACAGAGTAGTTGGGGGTGGGGGCTACAGGAAACTGATGTTGCCATCAGCTGCCTGTACCCTAATCTTATCAGAGCTGCGAGTGGCCAGCAAGGTAACTGTTCTAGCTGCTGTGGCGCGCTGGCGACTCTGCTCTGCTTGCCTCCACAGGTGTGTCACTCTGCTCGCCAGCGTGGAGACCCTTCATCAGCCCTTTCTCCACGGGCTCACTTGGAACGTAGTTCTGATGGGAGCCATAGCGGGTGGCTTGAGTGTTCAATGACTTTGGCTTTTACTGGGTCCCTGATACCTCTAATGTGAAAGGGGTAGGAAAAGTGACTGCTGCTGTTCTGCTCACTGTTCGCCCCTGGGTGATGGCCGGCACCCGCGGGGCACATGGAAGGGAAGGAATGAGGAAGACCCAAGGGGAAGTCTTGGCTGCTGAAACATGGCTACTGCTCTCTGGACAGGACACATCTTTCTCGAAGTTTGCTCGAGCCATTCTCTTGAGTGGCGTGTGCCCTCCATCTTCCTGTGGGTCCTCTGACCCAGAAGAGACCGTGGTGGCTCTGGCCTGCAAAGATGTGCTTCCCAGCGGGGCCCATGCCACTGTCTCCAGCTGCCTGGTAAACGCACAGACACCAGGCTGTGCTAGGGGAGAGAGCACCGTGTGCTTTTCCTGGTTCAGCTCCACCCTGTGACTATTTTCCTTCTTGAGAAAGTCAACTCTTCTGCCCCTAGGGCTTGGAAGAACTTATCTGGAGCATCCTTGTGAACACTGGCCTGTGAAATGAGGGAAATTTGAATGATTCTGTTGTGATTTGTTAAGGCCCAAGGCATAGATGGGCTCAGAATCACTTACCCTCATGCCTGGATGATACCACGTAGTCCCCTCTTCCAGCTGGCATCCTGGGGGGCGGGAGGAGGTTCTGCTGCTTCTCCTCCATCTTCTTACCAGTTCCTCATCTACGGGACTATCAACACTGGGCAACAGCTCTCTCTCTCGGGTTCCTCTCTCTCCTCTCAGCATCTTTGCCTTCCGTGATATATCGCTTGTATGTTGACAATGGCCCAGCTGACCTCTCGTCCTGACCTTTCCATAAAACTCCAGACTCATATTTGGGCGGACCAGGACATCCCATCTTCTAGAACAGTTCCAATCTGTATTTGTTCTGTTGTAATTAGTAGTGTCACTCTGCATTTGTCTCTGCAAATTTGACACCTTCTAATGTGGGAAACTGATCTCTTGTTTTTCTACTTCCCTTATTTCTTCTCATTTAATGGCCTCAGCACCCACCAGGTGCTTACACCAGTTATCTAGTATTTTTCCCTGATTATTTAATATTTCCAAGCCAATTGTTATGTCTTACGCTCTGTACATTCAAAATGCACCCCAGTTGTACCCCATTATATCTCCTCCCTTATAATTCTAGTCCAAAGCCACAGTCCTCTCTCACTTGAGTAAATCTTAAAAATCTATTTTCTATATAGTAATCAGGTTGGTGTTTAAACCAGATCTTGTCACTGTCTTGCTTAAAATCTTCTTAAGAAAAGGGAAATGATTAGCCGGGGACAGTAACAGTTTACTGCACTACTGAAACAAGCAGGAAACCTAGAATTTATTGAGTGTCATTGTGCTACGTTATTTGCCCTTGCACTCTCATTTAAGTTTCATTTCATTTCTGTTTCATGGGTACAGTTCCAGCTAAAGCAAAGCCAACAAACCAGAAAAATGAAGCTTAGAAAGAGAAAAAACTTGCTAATGTCATAGAACTCAGAAGAGCTGGATTTATATCTTAGTTCTCTCTTTGCTCAAGTCCCAGGTATATCTGTTTACTTTATCCAAACTCTCTGTTGGCCAAAGTCCTCTTTCTTCATCTGGCTTTGCCATCTTTTTGTCGAGGCTTTTGTGGTAGTTGGGTCATTTACCTAATGACTTACCAATTGTCATCTTCTTGTTGAGGACTCTCCCCTAGTGAATGTATTGATGGCGATCAGATTTGGCCATGAATAATGAAGAACTAAAAATCACTGTTTTACCAGTTCTTATGAAAAAATGTCCAGATGTAAGTAACTGTGAGCTGTGTGGAGCCCCTACTTCTGGCTCAGGCTTGACTTCTGCTCAAATATTGCCATTTTTTTTTTTTTCATGTGAATGAGGTGATTTTTTTTTTTTTTGAGAAAAATTCTTTTTATTGTGAGAAAATATACATAACATAAAATTTACCATTTTTTTTAAATAATAAATTTTATTTTTATATTCCCCATACAATTGCAACTCCCCCATTCTGACCCCAATCCCTCCCCTCCCGCCCCTCACCCCCCAAAAAGTGTCTCTGGTTCATAGTTTTTTGTTGATTTTGATTTTCACTTTCTTATAGTTATTCATTTTTCTGGTCCCTTATTTAAGTTTTCTAGATTCCTGCTTCAAATATTGCCATTTATGGTCCCTCCCTTGAGATCCCTCTATTTCCTTTGCTGAGGAGTTGACCAAAGTTGTTCTATTTCAGAGAAGGGGAGAGGCCTGCAGTCTGCTTTGGTGACTGTGTTTGCATTCGTTTATTTCTTATTATTTAAGATCCTCCCCCCAGTGGGTGTCTGAGTGTATAAAGAATCAAACTAGATTAAGATTGATTTGGCATTAGATTGACTTAGCTATTTTTCCCAGCATCCTGCGATTAACTTTGTTGGGCGAGTTATGAAAATTCTACAAGCGAGATCCTTGACATAGATATCTCATTTCATCCTTTCATCATCTCCATTTTACACATGAGAGAACAAGTCTCAGGTCATATCTTAGCCCATAGCAAGCAGTGAGCAGTGTGCACCTCTCATGGCACAAAGCTCTTATTTACCTTGATTCATCCAGAATTTCCCTCCTGACTATCAAAGGGGATGCTCCAGCTTTCCTTTTTTTTTTTTTTCCTTTATCAAAGCTTCACAGAAAAAAATAAAATGTAACGTGATAAGAAAATATCATAGGGCTTAAAAAAATTCTGTTGACTGAAACAAAAGCCTCAATAATAATTACACAAAGAGTTTCTTAGATAATCAAAGTGAGGATTTGCACTCAGGAAACAGTCTGATAGATTTTATTCTGCAAGAACTCTTCCAACCATCGCAAGTATGAGTTTAGCTTATATAGTTAGGAGCAGCGAGACACTGACATAAAAAATGTAATTATCCTTGAGGGGGTTGTAGGATGCCAGGGGTGGAAGAGAGGAGAAACGGGTTTCTGGCGTCTGGTTTTCTGTAGCCTTAGATCTTTTGATTTCCCAAATGATTTTGACCAAAATATAGGTTGATGCTACATAGGTCAGAGAAGGGAGAATGCTGGGGTTTAATCTAAAGAAGGCACTGTGGAGACACAGTGCTGGGTACCCATGGTTAAGTCTTATTTTTATTTGTATACATATATACACACACACGTCATTGCTCATTTTTTGTACAATGTACGCTTGAATGCTTTCTTCTTTTATTTTTAAATTTAATTTTTTTAAATTTTTATTTATTTATTTATTTATTTATTTATTTATTTATTTATTTATAAAAGCACTGGGTACAGTCAGAAGCGCGGGAGGGTGAGAGAATTCACCAGAGCCAGAGCAGGGAGCAGAACAGGGCGACTGATGAAATACAGGGGAGCAGCGGGCGGCAGGAGAGGTCTGCGCGCCATGCGGGACCCTCCTCCGGTGACCGGGGAGCAGCCGGGGATCGAACCGGCACTGCAGAGGCTGCGGGCAGCTTCGCAACCCAGCGCTCCACCGCTGCGCCACCAGGGAGACCCTGTATGCTTTCTTCTTTTAGGTATACTCCTGTATCTGATTCTTTGGTCATTAATGAGTTGAAATGCTGGTTTACCTGTAGACAGCAGAATTTTTGCATAGCTGCTTCACAGAATGGGACAGAGCCTGTTCTGACTTCAAATATGTGTAGATTTTGCCTTCTTGCCTGCTGGATCGGGGAGGGGGTCACCCAGAACATTTGCTGTGTGTTCTCAAGTCATATATCTGAAAGACAGTGCTAGGGACTTCTGATTTAGTAGGTCTGGATGGACTCGAGAAATGTGTAGTTTGAAAGTTGGTACGTGTCTCCATGGGTGAGCCGCCAGTACAAGCAGGGTAGTTTTGCAGAATTTTTTGCTCGTCTTGCTTTGGTATCTTCTTCTTGGATAGAAAAGTCTTGGCCTGTTCCTGTGATTGTGCTGCCCAGTGAAACTGCATCTCTGGATTTCTTCTCACGCTGACCTTGTTGCCATCCTCCTGGGGGAGTGTCAAGATAATCTCTTCTCAGATTCACCCTCAGGAATTCTCTCCTTCAGGAGATGATGCTCCCCTTTTCCTGGGTAGGCCCAGCTTCATGCTTGCAAGTGCTTCCGACTTGCCTAAAAGCAGCTCTTGTTTGAGGTGCGAGGGACTCCCAGTTCATCTTATCCTTTTCCCCTTTTGCTTCATTTTGGGTTCAGGCTGGCAGAGGAGAATGAGAAGAACAGTCTAGAGACTCCCAATCAGCAGGTTGGATTTCAAAGAACAAAAATAATATGCACAGCACATCTCCCCGTGTTTATGCTGACAAAAGGGGCTCTTTGCGAGAACTCTCGGCACTGTGGGCCCACTGCAAATCAGCACCAGTGACAACATTATAATTTTGCTTCAAAAACAAAGGCAGCAAGAAGCTGCATCTTAAATATCGTTTATCTGGTTACCCTAGGAGCGCCTGTGTAAGTTCAGTGTCAGGGAGCAGGTGCAGAGGTTAAAAATATACTCGACACAATCTAGAATCCAGTGCTTCGTTTCTGTCAAGTCTGTCATAAATACCTTTCTGGAGGCCCGGGGCCTGGGGAAGATGGTGGGGCAAGATGTGGGGCTCCCTCTGCTCTTGAATTTGGTTCACGATTCAGTAAAGCAAGGACAGGGAGAACTAGCTAAAGCTTTTTGCTTTTTTGGGTGGAGCAAGAAAGTGAGCCCTACATTTCTCCACTTCTCAGCTACAGTGGTATTAGGAAGGCCCCCTAGTGTGCACGTCGTAATATCAACTCCCCGTTTAACACCCACTATTGGCCAGGCCAGCTACCAGCTTCTTATGGTTCCCACAAGACTTTGAGAGAGGTTTGTGTTATGCCGTGAGAGTCTCTGGGAGGACACAGAGCCAAGAAATGGCAGAACCAAGATCCAAGCCCCCAGCCCTCTCTTCCTCTGGGCAGCTCTTCCTTCACGGTTGGCTTGATAAGGGTTCATTTGGTTGCTGGTAACTGAAGTCCAGTTCTGGATTCCACTGAACCCAATATAAACTGCACTACAGGTTTACTAGAATTAATTTAAACTCACCTCTAATTTATGTATAAAGGGGAATTTACCTCAGAGATAGAGTTTTCTCAGCATACCCTAAAGTGGGGCGCTGTCTCCTGAATGTAGCGGAATCAGCCCTGAATGCCAGATGTTGCTCCTGCAGTTCCTGTTTTTGCTTTTCACCCCTGTTCACTCCACCTTCTTGCTTTGAATGGGCTCTTTCTGCCAACCCTCTCCACATCTTCAACGTGATGCCAACAGCTCCTGAGTTAACATCACACATTCCAGGCAGCAGGGAGAACCCAGCTTCTAGGGGCCTGAGAAATGGCTTGATGGACCCAGTTGGAGAAAGAGATTCCCCCCCCCCCCGCAGCAATCATTTGGGGTCAGTAGGGGTTTAAAACTACATAAATAAGTCTGTATCCACAGAGGCCAGGAATAGAAAGGGGTGTGTGTGGTGTGTGTTTGCATGTGTGTGTGTGTGTGTGTGTTTGCATGTATGTCTGTATGTGAGGATGGGGCAAGAAGTTGTCCAGCACATCTGGACAGGTGGATGCATGTGACCCCCTGAATGTGGGGGTCCTGATGAATACATAATTTGCCACGCTCACTTTTAATTCTATCCACGAGGCTGGCTCTCTGCAAGGAGTAAGAGTAGAAGGACATGGGTGGTGGCTGAAGGACAGCCCGGGAAGAGAAGCATTTGTCTACAATCTGTTCTCAAAATCAATCATAACTATCCATTAACTATTAATAAACCAGCCAGGTTTGCATTCGTTTATTTACTCCCCATTCAACATACTGAGCTTGAGAAACAGTAAGGATGCGTCACCATGCAAGGGGAGCGGTGTCACCATGGCTGATTATATTTCCCAATTAGCCATGAAACAGACTTCCTGAGTGCGGCTCCTGGGGAGGTGGGAGTGAGATGGATATAAAATGGTGTCCAATGAAGAGGAAAGGGAGACAGGCAGGAGGCTGCCTCTGGAGCTTCACACTTTGCAGGCCAGCTCTTCAAGGATGATGGCTGCTGCCATCTTGACCTTGTAGTAGATTGTCTAGCTTGCGGGGTACCTGGTGAATTTCAGGTCTCTTTCTCTCTCTGAGTCCACCAGGTCCTGCCCAGCTAATACCTTATTTTTCCCAGCTGGGAGGTATCTTAGACCCCGGCAAGCTTTTGGGTCTCAGCTGTCCCAGGGTGGGTGAGTTTCAGAGTCTGATTGGGAGTTTCTTCTCTACTCCTTTCTTTTCTCTCTCTCTATTCACTTTGAACCTCTCACCAGTGAAAGATCTTTGAGTATACTACAGTTTAGTCACTGCTTTGATGTGTATAGATGACCAGACACTTTTAGAATAGGCAAAAGAATTAAAAAAATAGTTTGGGGTCGCTGGGTACCCCTTGGCTTTACCGTGTATTGAAACAAGACCTGACTTCTCCAGAGAAGCCATATCGGTGGCCAGTAGGCACATGAAAAATGCTCATCCTCACTCTGCTTCAGGGAAATTTATCCCAGAACCATGATGAGCTACTACTTCACGCCTATGAGAAAGGCTTACGTCAAAGCGACCATAAACACACATATTGGTGAGGATATGGAGCAAAAGGAACCTTTATACACTGTTGGTGGGAGTGTAGACTGGTCCAGCTCCACAGAAACTGGTGTGATTTCTCGAAATACTAAAAATAGAGCTACCATGTGATTTAACAATTCCGCTCCCAGATATCTACCTAAAGAGCACAAAAGCACTAATTCAAAGGGATTTATGAACCCCCTATGTTCATTGCAGAACTATTTATGATAGTTAAATTATGGAAACAACTTAGGTGTCCATTGACAACTGAGTGGATTGGGAAGACGTGATATGTTCACACATTGGAATACTACTGAGCTATAGAAAATGGTGAAATCATGCCATTTGGACAGCATGGACGGCACCAGAGGGGATTATGCTAAGTGAAATAAGGTGGAAAGAGAAAGAAAAATACCAGATGGTGCCACGTACATGTGGGGTACAGAGAAACAAAACAAAGGGTTAGAAAAAGCCAAGCCAATAACAAACCCTACACATTTGGCTGAAGAATTGAGGCTACCAATGGGTCAGGGAAGGGGAGATAGCAAAGTGAGGTGGAACTATGGTGAGGACTGTGCGCGCCTTGGTGGTGGGTGTATTGTGGTACCATACACTTGATGGTGTGACCCTGTACCTCTAAATTGTACATAATGATGTAAACAAAAGTTACCGCAACAAAAAAGATTAAATAACCTAAATTCAAACACTCCCCATGACCTATAGGATAAGACCCAATGCCCCACGAAGAGCTACTTTTGCGGGTCTTTTGCTTCCCCCGTGTGTACTGGAGCTCTGGCCGCGAAGCTCTTACGCCTTGTTTCTTGGTGAATGGATACCAGTTGGCTTCCAGGCAAAGTTCCAGCATGCTCTCCCTAACTCCTTATCTGCAACATCCTCCCTTACTCCCTTACTGGAAGCTATGTGATGTCCCCTTAATACTCGGGGGTTCTGCCTTTAGGAACACCATCTCACAGTGGCCTCCTGCGCCAGTGAGGAAAAGGTGCCTCCTCCTGGAGACGTGTATGGTCCAGTGCTGGCAAGTTGCTACAGTAAGTGGCATATCCGAGCTGATATCATGTGCCCATGGAAGGCTGTTCTGGTGAGATGTTGGGGTTCAGTGGCAGGGCCCTTGGGTTCCCTCTGAGAAAATTTTGGGCAGCATTCCCCTTTCAGAGGCACACGGCCAATTCACCCAGGAGATGAGACATCAGCACGGACACAGGCAGGTGAAGATTGCATTTTCCAAGGACAGGGTTACTAGGTAAAGAAGGACATAGGCTCAGGTGGGCAGTGCTGGGAGGAGAGCGCGTCTGCCAGTGCAGGGATGGCGCTGCCAGTGTTCTTTGGGGAGGGTTCATTCCTCTGTGGAATTGTTTTCTATTGTTAAATCCATCACTTTTAGGGTGTGATTGGGTTGATTTGTAAGGACCTGTGATTTTTTCCAACGGCTCTCACTCACCATATCCCACCCCTGGTCTGTGCCTCCCGACACTTTCTACAGCTGTCAGTCATGTCCAAGGAGCCCTTGTGTCTGAGCATTTTTCTTTCCTGTAGCTGGTTAAGGGCTGTGTTAGTCATTTCTCCCCCATTCCAGTTTCTGGTCTTGTGTGGCTGCCACCCCAGATTTTCTACCTCAGCCTTCATCACTTGGACCTGGACCCACAGAGCAGAGCTGCCTGACTGGACGCCTGGCTGCGGCCCCACCCTGGGCAGCCTGTGTCCTGCCCGTTTGACTCCCCCATCCTGCCATGGAACAAATGATGTCATGAACTGTGTCTCCCTAGTGCCTGGCAGAGCTTGTGACACATTGTAGGTTCCCAATAAATGTCTGTTGAATCAGTGCAAAAATTAAGCAAAATATGAGACCTGAATAATCATGAGGTGAGACGGTGAAGAGCAGCGGGGGTGTCTTTTCGGTCTTGGTGTGGCCCCTGCCCCAGGCATCCTAAGAACTTCTAGGCTCATGTCTTTCTCACTACCCTTCTTCCGCTTCCCTTATATCCTCATTTATTTTTATCTTTTTTTTAAAGATATTATTCATTTATTTATACAAGCACTGGGTAGTGTCAGAAGCGCGGGAGGGTGAGAGAATTCACCAGAGCCAGAGCGGGGAACAGAACAGGCAGGCTGATGAAATACACTGCTGAGGAGAGCAGCGGGCGGCAGGATCTGCAAGTCATGTTGTTATAGGACAGGAAGAGGGGCAGCCCAAACCCCGCAGACCTGCCTATTCTAAATGGGTTCTGCCATCCGCCTCATCAGCACAAAACATATAAGACTTTAATGGGAAGGAACTTTAATACAACTAGGAAACAATACAGGTAAGGCAAAGAGTCTAGTTTCTAAATGAAGCACCCAAAGTTACCCGTCCCCTCGTGGGTACAAGTCCATCCAAATGGGATTGGCCCAGAGCAAAGCCCCAAAGCCTGCCATGAGTCTAAAGCACCTTCCAGTGGGGACCCACAGCAAAGGGTCAGAAACAACCAGACAAGCCCACAAGGAAAAGAGCAAAATCAACATCAAGATAAAAGCTGCCATTGTCACCTCCCCACGGGTCTCACCCACATCTGTGTCACCCAGTCCACGACCAAAAGACAAGCGCAGTTTCTTTACGTGTCTCTAGGCTCCATGCACCTCCTCCAGGTCTCCTTCTGGCTCCATCCTGCTTCCTTCCTTCCTCAGTCTCTTCTGCAGCTTCTCCTCTTCCTGCTCAGCTCCACCCTTCCTTGGGTGGGGCAGGGAACCTGGAACCTCCCCCTTTCCTGGGGACCACCCTGTTACAATGTGGGATCCTCGCCGGGGGCCGGGGATCGAACCGGTGCTGCAGAGGCTGCGGGCAGCTTCATAGCCCAGCGCTCAACTGCTGCGTCACGAGGGGAGGACCTATTTTTGTCATTTTTTATTATAAAAGAAGTTTATGATCATTTTAGCAAAATTAGAAAATTGGATAAGCCAAAGTAAATTGTATCTCAGTTACCCAGGAGTAATAGCTGTTAACATCTACTCCCCCAGATAGTTTCCTGTGCAGAAAGTATACAGTAATGGGGGCTATTTCTGAAACAAAAACTTAACCATTCGCTTTAAATAGAGACTGTAAATGAGTAAGTCACAGAGAACTAGCCTAACCTAGAGATGACCTTCTTTAAAATTAGAGTTTCCAATAGTGGCGTAAGCTGCTTTGGGAGATGCTGACTTTACTCTTCCTGGATGTATTAAAAAAGAGATTAGACTGGGGCGGGGAGAGGAAGGATTAGGGTCAAAATAAGGGGGGGTGCAGTTGTATGGCGAATAGAACCAAAATGAAAATGTATGCATTGTGCAAAAATGAAAAATGATGTAAGAATTATATAAAATATAATATTAAAATAAAAAAAGAGATTAGAAGCACCCTCATTTGCATGTTGTAGAGGTGATTTAAGCGTCTGATAATAATCGGATTAGAGAACTTCTGAAGCCTGAGGTTCTGATTCATAGGAGAATTCTCCTGGATTCCAAGAATCCCTGTATTTTACAGTATCTCCTCGGCCAGTATCCCCTGGCCGAGCACCAGGATGCCTGGCATGAGGCAGCCTGTTTCAGAGCTTCATCTATGAACACACTCCTCCTAGGCTACCTTCACTTTTCGGGTGGACAGAAGAGTCTTCCTTCCCCAGTGCTTGCAGGGATGCCTAATGCACCCTTTGTGCAATTAGCAGCAAATTAGTTACAGGATAAAATGAAACAAATTTGGCTTTTTGAAAAGGGGACTCTCATACAAGGCCAAACTTGAGGGAAAGAAAGCCAGAGAACATTTCAACTCTAAAAGCCATTCACTTTGCAAAAGGAAGTCGAAAATTACAACCCATCCTCCCTAATTACCGCACACATTTGCATTTCAATGCGCGCTTTCTCTCCCAGGAAGGTCTCCTTGTTCCTTTCACTTCACCTCTTAGTGGCCAGAACCCACTGCTGATGGCAAAACACTCATCCAAGCAACACCAGGGTCCATTATCTAATTGTAGGCGCAGGAAGGACAGACAGATTGAGTGCTGTAGAAAGTCCCGTTCCCAGCCAAGTAATGGATAAAGAAAAATAGAATGGAATGTAGATAAGCTACTGAAAGCTGAATGAACGGAATGTATTCCCCCCCTCCCCATATGTCATGGATTTGAAGCCTATAGTAGATACTCCTCCCACCTAGAGATGGAGCTTAATTCCATCCCTTGTGCTCCAGGGTGGGCTAGATTTAGTGACTTGCTTCCAGAAAACAGAAGTATGGGAAAGAAAGAATAGTAACTTCACATTGGAGAAAACTGGCTCTTGTCACTTCAAGTGTTGAACCAAGCCAAGCAATGACATCATCAGTGATGTCAAGTAGGTCTCGTCTCCCCACTCCTGTGAATGCTAACAATGGGGTCTTCCCAGCTTTTTTTGCCAATCTATGCTTATTATAAATTAGGATGTTTATTAACATTTTCAAAGATTTTTTTTCTGTGAAACTTTCTCTTCCATTTCACGAGTGGGGTTTGTCCATGGCGCTCATACTGACCTATCAGCTTCTTTTAGGGAAATTAGTATGTTCCTTAGAAAGGATGTCTACACTCCCAATTTATGGCTCAACCACCAGCCTTTTGGGCTGTATTTCTTAGGAGTAAAAGGTTTGAGCGGTCACCATCAATGACTCTACTCTTGACCGGGGAGACTGGAAGCCCCAGAGGAGACACTGCAGCCTACTCATGCATGAAGTCACCCCAACCGTCTGCCAGGGCACGGCTCGATTATGATTACCCTTGGCAAGTGGGCAGAATGGATGATGTTAAAATGTAGGCTATAGTCTGCGCAGAGATGAGTGGGGCTTTGGAATAACTTGCCAAACATCCCTCTAAAGTGAGAGGATGCCTTTGCAGCACCTCTAATTCCCGGCTCTGTTTTGCTCACCTAGCCAACTACACCCCTGGAGAGAAAGGAGTGTGCAGTTCAACCACCCTCAATCTGGTGATTTATTTACATGATTGTCTGACCTTCTTCAAGAAGATGGGAGCTAGATCTTAAGACAGTGTCAGAAATAATTCATTCGATTTTAGAGGCGGGTTCCACCCTGAAGTTGGGACAGCTGTGGCTAAAGTAACTCTTGCCTCTCTTTGGAAAGAACTTTCCACTTCCTCCCTGCCCATCACTTTAATTTCATTTCCATAGGAAGCTTTTCACTACTAGATCTCCCTGCCCTCTTATACCTCTCTTTAAACTCCCAGGAACTGTTCTCATATGATAAATTCAATTTGCACTTGATTGTCTATATTTTTGAATTTTTTGGGATTATTTTGCAGCTGGATTGGATCATCCATGCTAGCAGCATCCTGTGAGCCCCCCCATCCCTAACTTTATGTGTTAATGAGTATCAAATAATTTTCATGAATAATTGACTGGATAGACGAATAGAAGGATAGCTAAGTGAGCCTCTGTCGGTCACTGCTTGCGCTGGAAGCCAGGGTTCTTCACGGCTGCACTTTGGTGACTTTCAACCAGTAATTTTCATTTGGTTCCTCTTTGACGTACGTAGGGGCCAGTGGTCTCTGAGATTTGGTGTCACGCCGTGTGTCTGAGATTCGATGAAAGAATCATAGTCAAGTGGAACTTCCATCTCCATGACCTTTACTTGATTATTCAGCATAAAGTTGGTTCCAGAGAGGGGAATTAAAACAAATTTGTGCTCCTGAAGTGGGAGTATTTAGTAAGAGCTTATTGAGTGTCTCCTTAGTTTTTGGAATTCAGCCCTGGCTGATAGAAGAGGGTCGTGCAATGTCTTCTTTATGGGTTATGTGAAACCATACAGCTGCAGACACTTTTGTGAACTATTAAAATTGTGACTTCACTGGCTAATTGCCAAAATCTCAGGGCTTGCTTGCTGAACCTTTTAATAGACTATTTATCTCCCACTGTCTCATTATAATCTCTGACCCTTAAAGCCCTGATCCACAGTGAAAATACCGCCTCCGTCCTTTGAAGCTCCTTTTTTCTATTATGGCTCCCAATTTATTTAACCTCTCAATTCTCATCAGTTTTATAGCCCAACTTGCTGACATTGATTTTCTGGAATCTTCTCTTTCTTGGGCATGAACTATGAAAAAGACAAAGCATCATCAGTTTGTATTCACTAACACTCTTACCCGCTCCCTTTACTTCATGAAACATAGTCTGAGTACTTGAAAGACCTAGTGTGAAATTATCAATAGCCAAGAGGAATGTATTTCAAGTTGGGACAGTGTCCCCGGGTAGAGCTCTTTGGTGACATCTGTCATAGTGGTTCTAGTGTGGGATGTTCACATTTCCAAAGATGGACCCATGATGTTTATAAATAGATGGCAGAGTCTATGTGGATTTGACAGTGCCTGAAAGTTGCTATTGGTGAGGGATGAGAATTCTCTGGGAGAATAGTTTGCAAAGTTCTCTTACACGTACATGTTTCTAGTGATGACTAAATTTTGAACACCTTCGTTCACTAAAGAAGGAATCAATAGGAACTGTAATAGAGACACAGATGAAAAATATGTTATTCAGTAACTCTAGTCTTTGGATGACATGAAACTGAAGTTTTAGAAAATTTGGAAAAATGAACAGGAGCAGAAGGACAAGATTTTTCCCAACTGTTTTCTGTCTCACTGTTGTATTGTGGTTGTACTTGATATAACAAATCTTGTAACAAATTCCCTTTGCAGCTGACCACATAGCGTTCAGATTACTGGATAAATTTGGTTGGAAGCATTTTGCTTTGAAGGTGAGAATTACAGGATGGGAATCATGGTGAATGTTTCTCAGGTGTGTGGTATAGCCATTGGTCCAACATGCTGGGGTAGGCTTGAAATTCTTCTGATTCATCTCAGAAGATGAAGAGCAATAGGATGAGTAATGTCTCTTCATATTTTCATAGAAACTTTTGCTGGGTACTGCCTATGTTTCTGAGGTGCTTACCAACAATTTGGTCTTAAAACAAAGGAAGAGCTGCAGGAGTCTTAACATCCGATACTTGATAGCTTTGATTTTAGCTGTTGATGACTATATTGTGTGAAGTGACTTCCCCTAAAAGGTAAGGTTTCTGTGTTTTCAACCTTGACCAAAGAATGTGTGATAATTGATTCTTTGTTACTGTTTGAGTTTTTTATTTACATACAATATTGTGATTATTGAGGTTGAATGATTGGTTCCTCCTGAAAGGTATAATGAACACTAGCATCAATCATTCATGAATGAGGGGGGTCCATATACAGGAAATAAGAATTTGGGAAGTTGCCTTATATGGTAGGAAGGAAAATCTAGTGTCTCCTGATTTAACTAACTTTGGCCAATTGTTTGATGAGTCTAGACATAATGGAGGATGACCCCAGGGGCAGAAGAGCATCCTTCAGAAGGAAGCCAGCCAAGGGCATGGTGGGCAATCATGGGCAGTCCTAAGTGGAAGATGAGAAGACTATACTATGTCAGAGTCCAAATAGCCATCTACCAAAACCAGCTCCTCTTTTAACATGACACCTGGGCTATTTTATCCTCCTTGTATTGTGGGTGAGCATGTGACTGGGTTCTAACCAATGGAATGAGATTGGAAATGATTTATGCCACTTCTGGCCTGACCCATGAAATCCTCCAGAAGAGCTCTGCTTCTGATTTCTGTTGGTTTCTGGTGACCTTGGAGAGCCATAAAATAGCAGGAACCCATGCTCCTGAATCACCACTGGTAGACTCCCTGCCCAGTAATCAATAATATCTCTTTTGGACTTTATATGAATAAAAAAATAAACTATGCAATTGGGTCATTCATATGTTCTTGGATTATTTGTTATATGAGGTAAAATTATCTTAACTAACCATACACCTTATAAACCAGCTTATCTATTTACCTAATTTCATGTAATGGTAAAAGTTTGAATTCTGGAGTCAAGTACAAAGTGTGTGTCCTGGTTCTATAATTTTTTTTTCCTCTGAGTAGCTTGGGAGCATGATGGATACCCAGGAGCAGAGAATCAATCCCTGCTCCTCTCCCCAACTGCTCCCAGAGTCCACCCTTGTAGTGTTGGAAGCAGGAAGTTTCCATATAAGCTATGCTGACTCATCCATATGTTCTTTCCTGATCTCTCTCTGAGACAAAAGAGCTCATTTACTAGAGCTGAGGAAGCAGTTTATACTTACGTAGCAGAATGAAGGGAATTGGAACATATAGCAATTATATTTTCTAATCTTACCATCACCAAAACTTGGATAAGTAAACACCTCCTATACTGAGAAATTCGTGAGGACTGAAACCTCACCAACTTGTTTACACCTGGTTCCTAGCTGTGGAGTAGCCTGCAATACTCCCTTCTG
>NW_023601150.1:0-22631 GCF_014898055.3 Talpa occidentalis
ATCTGCTATTTCTGTTCAAGTAGCCCAAACTAATTAAGACATAGAGCACAATAAATGAATTGGACGCTTTACTTGATGAACCATATCTTAATAGAAAGCTCTAATAGCGCCTCCCTGGTGGTGCGAGGGATTGAGTCTCAGCGCTATTAAGCTATTGCCAGCACTGCAACATGAGTTCGATCCCTGACCAGGTAGAAACCCACAGGGCGCAAGCGGACCTCTCCTGACTCGCCCGCTGCTCCCCTCAGCAGTATATTTCAGTCAGTCTGCCTGTTCTGCTCCCCATTCTGTCTCTGGTGACTCCTCTCACCCATTGCACCTCTGGCCTACATAACCAGTTCTTGATACATAAATTAACAAAAACAAATCTTCAAAAAAAACTCTTGTACTTTAATTCCATGAATAGATAGTATTGAGTAGTGAACTATCGATACTAAATACTAAATAATTGATTAGTATTTAGCAAGCAATATTTGGTATTTAGTAAACATGACTAAAATTCACGTGGGCATTATAACACATGCTACAAAACACCTATGTGACACTCCCTTCTCGGGACTTCGGGGTTTTTAGTTCTTCAAAATGAAAATTTCAAAGTCACCTGCAGGGGGGAGTCTTCCCACAGGCTGGACCTTGCCCTGTGGCCACAGTCCCCTCTGGTCTTGGGGAAGCATCCTTGCTTCCTCACTACAGGTGTGTTGCAGGCCTTTGTCCTCTGACTACCCCATCTCCCTTGTGGGGAGAGAGGGCAGCAGAGGCCCAGTCTGGGCACCGAGGCGGACACCAGGCTTGTTTTACACCTTGTTTACACCTCTCCTGAAGCTCTCCTGAGCTTCACTGAGCCCTGTCCTGTCATACTGTGTACAAGAGCTTTCAATTTTTTACCTCCTCCTTCTGAATTCCCAGCTTTCTTCTTCAGTTTTTGCACACAACGTCCGTGACATATGTCCCCTGAGCTACACGTGTGCACCCAGCACAGGGCTCTGGTGACTGTACTGGCAGCTGTTAAACACACAGGCTCTTGAGTTAACTTGCCAGCTTTACTCAATATGTTAGACATGGCTTCCAACTTGATGGAACAGAATGACCTAGAACAGTGACAATTTCTCCTAGAGTTCTTTTTTTTCTTTTCAAGATTTATTTATTTATGCAAACAAGAACAGAGGTATAAACCAGAGATGTGGGGGGTGAGGGGATTCACCAGAGAGAGTGGGAAACAGAACAGGCAGATCTGCTGAAATACACTGCCAAGGGGAGCAGCGGATAAAGCAGGAGGGGGCTGCTGTGCCATGTGGGTAACTCCCTGGCTGGGGATTGAACTCGTGCAGCAGTGGCTGTGGACAGCTTCACAGTGCTGGCGTCTTACCCCTGCGCCACCAGGGAGGCCCCAGTCCTCATCTCGACCATCTCAGGCGCATTAGGCAGCTGAAGGGCCTGCTACTTGAAGAGCTTTCTCACGTGGCCCCAGGATGCCATGCGCCCCAAGTTTCCTTCTGTCTCTTTGACTGCTCCCTTCTCACTCTCCTTTGTGTATTCCTCCTCCGATCTCCAGCTCTGAAACTCTGGGGGCCCTGGGCTCAATCCCCAGGATGTTCCTTTTTCCACCTCCACTCCCATTGTGATCTCAATTATTTTCACACCAATGTGTGCCCATTACTTCCAGATTCACACCTCCATCTCTGACCTGCCCCCTAGAGCTCCCGACCAAGAATCTCTCCTAGGATGCTTGACAGGTATCTCAGTGGGACAAGCATTCTTCCAAGGGCTTATGCTATCTACTTATTTAAAACCAATGGCAGCCGTGTGAGGTAGCTAGATCATTATCTCAATTTTATAGATTAGGAAGTTGACGCACAGAGAACTTAAGGACACGGGTAGGGTGTGGCAAAGGCCTTCCGGAACATCAGCTCTTTGCTGCTGTATCCCCAGATTCGAGGACAGTGGCTGGCACACAGTAGGTGATCAAGAAATGGTAACGAATGGATGAATGTTGTATAGGAGAAACTTTTAGAAATTTAACTTATTAAAAATACTAGGTTAGAAGGCTTTTGCTCTCAGGACAGGCCCTGGGTGTCCAGCCGGCAACACTGATGCAGATTCTGTTTTCTCCCTGGAGTGCACCATGATATTTAGGGATCTGGATACACTGTTCCTTCTCACATCCCTCTCCCCCTCTGGCCCTTATGGGGTGTGCTCAGGATTCCTAGGCAGTGAGTGCAAATCTGTAGTGATGCCATTGTCCCCTCACCCCTAACCCTGGCAGAAGAATAACAATAACATTGTTTTGCTATTGACAATATACCTAACACTCTGTAATTGCTTTATGTAGATTAACTCAATTCTCTTACTAACCCTAAGTGGTAGATCCTTTTATTTTATTTTTATTTTTTTCAAGATTTATTTATTTATGCATACAAGAACTGGGGTGTAAGCCAGAGGTGCCAAGGGTGGGGGGGGTGAGAGGATTCACAAGAGACAGAGTGGGGAGCAGAGCAGGCAGACTGACTGAAATACACCGAGGGGAGCAGCGGGCGAGACAGGAGAGGTCTGCTGCGCCATGTGGGCTGCTGCCTGGCCAGCGGGGATCGAACTCCTGCTGCAGTGGTTGGTGATAGCTTCATAACACTGTCTTTAACCCCTGTGTCACCAGGGAGGCCTGATAGATCCTTTTATTAACACCATTGCTCAGTGGAGGACACTAAAGCTGAGATGTGTTCAGTGATTTACGCTAGATTTCAAGGAATGGGTGTGTCGTCAGGCAGTCACAGACAGGCCAACACAAACAGTGGACAGAGAGCCGGGGATGGAGGAAGGTCCCTGGCAAGTCTGTCCCTGAGTTCCCAGGCCTCTCCACCTCAGGAGCCCTGGGCTGAAGCTGCTGGTCTCCAGCAAGTTTTCATGTCCATCTCCTTTTGTATTGACTCAACAGGGAAATACTTTCAGGATTATCCCTTCTCAGAGTTCTAGAACTGCTTAGACTTCCAGGGTGGGTTGAAAGTCTAGAGGGTGGTGGAGACTTTGTGGGATTCTCAAATTGTAGGGGAAGCACACTGTGGCTAGTGTTATCACTGGGGAGGTCAGCTTCTCGCTCAAACTCATTCCATCCCTCCTTCCGAGTATCTGTACACTGCAAAGCCGAGTCAGCCATTGCCAGGACTGCTTGCTGGGTAGTTAACACTGTCACCGTATTTTTGCTTATTTTGACTTGGTTTGCAGCCAGCCACTTAGAAGACACTGAGGTTCAAACAGCAACCTCCTTTAGACATAGGCTGTGGGAACAAAACTCTCCACATGAAATGCTGGAAAAGTATGTGATTTTGATAACTAAAATAACCCCAGTGCTCCTTTCTGTTCTCCAGTGCTGTGATTTTTTAGTGCACTTTCCAAAGGTGGTGTCAAAAATCACACCAAACAGCATGACCTTTCTTTACTTTTTTTCCCTTGGTGGTTTCACCACTGACTTGCTTTGTTTTGTTTTCAAACAAGATACAGGCAGTGAGGGAACAAAAGAGGAAGTTCCCCCTGATCTTAAAGACACTTAATAGATCTTGGTTACTTGGATAACAAATAAAATATCTTTTTCAGATCCAAAAATGAGTGTTTAAACAAAACTTGTACACAAAATGTTCATAGCATCACTGTTCACAGTAGCCAGGAGGTAGAAACAAACCATATATTCATCAACAGATGGACTAACAAGTTGTGATATAAACATACAAAGGAATATTATTCAGCCATAAAAAAGATAAAATGCTGATACATCCTATGATATGGATGAGCATTGAAAGCATTCTGCTCAGTTAAAGAAACAAAAAGAGGCCAGACACAAAAGGTCACAAGGTGTGTGATTCATTTACATAAAATATCTAGAATAGGTAAATCAATAGAGACAGAAAGCAGATTAGTGGTTATGGGAACCTTGGAGGAAGGGAAGATAGGCAGTATCATCTTAATATGTATGGTGTTTCCTTTTGGGGTGATGAAAGTGATCTAGAACTAGAAAGGGTGATGGTTGCACAACACTGTGGATAAACTGACATTACTTATATTCACAGGCACTCTCTTCCTGGTCATAGGGAGTTAGAATGTAATTTTACTTAGTCCTTTTGAAACAGTACTGAAACAATACTTGTACCAGTGCTTTACAGTGCCAAGGGACAGCGCCAAAGTGAGGGACCATTTACCATCAGTGGGTTCTAATTCATGCGCATGATTGCAAGATTACTCAGGCTCAGGTGTCAACAACAAGAGGGTTTATTTAACAAACAGGTGATTGGGGGAAAAGAAAAATTTTCTTTTTTTAAAAAATTCATTTATTTATGCATACAAGAACTGGAGTGTCGATCAGAGGTGTGGGGGATGAGCAGATTCACCAGAGAAAGTGGGGAGCAGAACAGAAAGATCTGCTGAAATACACTGCAGAGGGGAGCAGCAGGCGAGACAGGAGAGGTCTGCTGTGCCATGTGTGTTGCTCTCTGGCCGGTCAGGAATCGAACTCGTGCTGCAGAGGCTGTGGATTTCTTCATAGTACGGTGCTTAACCCCTTGTGCCACCAGGGAGGCCCAAGAAAAAGTTTCTAAGGCCTTAAGAAGCCAGCTGTCTCACCTCAGATAGTGTTTGGAGTGTCCAGAAGTCCCAAATAAAGGCTGCTCATGGAAGATGAGGTGACACAGCAGCCCATGGCTTTTGTATGATATACAAAATCACTGTCGAAGGCTGGGCCAAACACAGACCCAACAACAACGATGGACCAACAGCACCAGGAGGTGGTACCAGAGAACCAGACGCTGTGGTCAGCTGTTTGAGCCACTAGGATGAGCCCAACAGTGCTCCTTGCAGGTGATGTCACAGGCAGGGCTAGGGGGCAGGTGCAGTGACTGAGTCTATGAGCGGGTCTATGGGGGTGTGGAGTTCTAGAAGCCTAGAGGTCTGCAGAGATCTACAGAATCCCACAAAAGTCATCTGCTCCATGCTTCTTTCTTCAAAGGCTGGGAGCAGAATCCTTCTTCAAAGTTTGTCCAATGAATGCTTCCTCTTCGAAGGCTGGGAGCAGAATCCCTCTTCTGTTTTTGGAGGCTGGGAACAGGATGATTTAAGCTGACTCTTGCTCTGCCTTATAGCCCTTCAGGTCCACATCCTTCAAGCCTGACTGGACTGTTTTCAATCAATTGTTTATCACCAATCAGCTTGTTTCCATTTTTCAATCCAAATAATTAACTAATGAAGTGAGCTTAAGCCAGATTGGTCCATTTAGGAACCTATAGGCAGATATGAAAGTGGGAAAACCAAGCCCAGCCCACACTCAGGTCAGGGCAGACTCGTGAGTCTGTGGGGTCTGGGGATCCATGGCCAGAGCTGGCTTCACTGGGGCACCTGCGGGTGGCAGGCCAAGGCCTGCACACCTCAGCCCCAACAAAGCCCCTTGCCAGGTAGCCTCGGGGCAGCATGGGGATCCAGTTACACTTTGACAGTAGAGCAGTCAATAATGACAAATATCCTTTGCAGGCAGAATTGTTTATAATTTTCACATGCTTAGCTAATCCATAGCTCTATCCCTATTTCACTATTGTATGATATACAAAATCACATGTGACTGGATCTAATAAATGCATTATGAAAATTTTTTTCCTATTTAAATTAGATGCATCCAGTAAGACTATTTCCAAACAGATGAAATATTTATCAGCATTCACCACAGTTACTGAAAATATTACTCAACTCTGTATTCTCATTAGTTAATTAGATTCCTCAGTTATTTTTTTAAATTTGATTGAAAGTCAAAGGTGATTGTGAAAGGCTTCAGCTTCTAAGAATTTGTTCTAGTTTTGGTGTTTATTTGTTCCTTGTTATTCTTTTATACAAGATAGAAATGGAGCTAAGTGAACAACTCTTTAAAAATGGCCTAGATCTTTCCACAGTTACTGGTCTGCAACTATTATTATGGTACCAGTTGTGGCATTCCTCTTGTGGGAAAGAGATTGTTACAAGATTAAACACCCTTTCTTAGCAAAACAGGAAGTGGGCATATCTGTGACATACGAGATGTATTCTATAGTTTTGTTTGGCAGTGAAGATGATGATCCATTACAGAACAAACAGTGATTTGTTAAATGTCTTGGCCTAGGTAGAAAAATTAAGTTGAGTCTTTGAGTAAAGAAAAAAAAAAGGCCTCACTCTAATAGTGCAAGGGGAAAGAAATAACAAACTCCAGGATAAACAAAAAGTTGATAAAGAAAGGAAAAGTTGGAAAGTAGTCCTTGGTTCTGCAGGGAACATTTATACTGTCAAAATATAAATCCTTTTATTAAATTTCAATTTTCAGAATTAGTTAGACAACATACAGATAAAACTTGGATCACAAGACAGAGGAGAAATGTGATTAACTTTGTCAATACAAAAGTAAGTGTTCAAATGATTGAAGTTGAAAGGGAGGAAAAGAATTTAAAGTGAGTGAGGTGCTAATCTTATGTGAGCAAAAGGGAACCAAAGCGTACTGCAGAATTAATGGTAGAAGTAAAGGTGTCAGTGTTTGGAAGGAAGTTACTGGGGCTGCACCCTATCTAACCAACATCCATTCCCCTCTGCTTCCCGTATGATTTGGGGTCGGTGCAAGTCTAAGAAAGCTTATGCCCATGTGAGAAAAATATCTTCCTGTGTGTTTGAGTTACTGTGGTCAGGTTTCTGTATTTGCTGAAATGCAATCATAGCTGCATAGTTACAAATGTTATAAAGACAGGAAGTAAAAATAGATATTATATTGGCAAGTTGGGTTAGGAAAGGAGAGTAGTATAAATAAAGTACTCATCTCTTATGATAGGAAGTCTAAAAAAGATAAATCAGAAATAGCTATATATATATATATATATATACCCCCAAAGAATTAAAAACATTATTTCCACACAAACACTTGTACATGAATGCTCATAGCAGAATTTATTCATAATAGCCCCAAAGAGGAAACAACCCAGATAAATGTTCATCAACTGATGAATGGATAAAATGTGGTATATCCATGTGATGGAATACTATTCAGTCATAAACATGAATGAAGTATTTGTATATATTAAAACATGGATGAAATTTTAAAATGTTTTGCAAAGTGAAAGAAGCCACTGCAAAAGGTCACATATTGCATGATTCCATTTATATGAGCTGTCTGGAAGAGGTAAACCCACAAAAACATAAAGTAAAGTAGTAGCTGCCCAGAGTCAGATGGAAGGAAGTTTCCATTTGGGATGATGAAAATGTTCTAGAATTAGTAGTGATGGTTGCAACACATCTTCATGAATATATATATATATATATATATATATATATATGATTTCTCTCTTTAAAAGGATGAATTTTGTTGCACATAAATTATACCTCAATAAAAAAAAAACATAAATAGCTATGTAAGTGAAGTACTGGAGATGTAGAGTTGAAAGTGATTCCTTCTTAAGTGCAGCAGCAGGATTTGGGCAGCGCAAGAAATAATTGCTTTTCATTATTAGCCCATCTGTATCCCTTGATTTTTAAAAAAGCATATTTGTATTACTTTTATAAAAGTTTAAAAGAACATTTAAAGGGAAAATATGACATGGTATTTATTTCTTTGTTGCTTTGGCTAAGCTAGCAACTCCAGTAAGGAAGTGCCTTTTCTCCCTCATTTCCAGGCAATTTGCCAATTTAAATCCCCTTCCTTTCTTGCTGGTCTCTGCCAATGTGGTGTCAGACACTAAAACTAACTTTGAAGTTAGAAAACTCGTAAGAAAAATAAAAAGCACATTCTTAACTAAAATCACACATTTGTAAATTTTTCAGGCCCATGACTAGTAGTGCAATATTTTTCATAACCTAGAAAAAGTGAGGGGTATCAAAATAAACTCCAAATTCCTTGAAGAGCTTTTCAATAAGAATTAAAAAAAGAGTGTGGTGAATAGCTATAACCTGTCACACCAATCCAGGTCTCAAGCCCAAATCAGTGGAACACATGTGCATGGTCATTTCAAGACAGAACTTTCAGACATCAAAGCAAAGGTTCATCCTCCAGACTGGTAAACCCATTTCCTGGGAAGGCAGTTTCCCCTGCAAATAAAAGGTCTATAATCCCAGACTTTTAACTAATTGGTCCTAGTGAATTCCTAGTCCTAGCTTCCTACAGGATGCAATTCCAATAAAAGGAAAAAATGTGGGTGCATTTTCATTAGATGCCTTATGATGTCAGCATCTGGTTGAATGTTTGATGGAGGGGCTGTCTTCTCCACCTCATCTCCTCTTTACTCTCTAAGATTTCTGCCCGATTCACGAGCAATATCTAAAACAAATGGATTTAGAAGTGCATTTAGCCTCTTCTGGCTACTCAGAAAATATTCTTCTTTTTAGGTCCTGCTTTTTGCACAAACTGCTCTTCCTAAGAGGAAGGAAATCTCTGACTCATTAACAGTGCTGAAGACACCCTTGAAGCCAATGGGTTCATTTTTAATTCTCCAGGATCAGCAAGATTTTCTCTCAGTCAGTCTGCTTTTTATACCTTTATCTTACATTTTCTCTCTACTTTCTTAGAGCACCCTGGCCCTTCTATGCCTACCACCTCACCCATCCAAGGGGATTTTTGGACATAGTCCAAAAAGGAGCAGAGGACTTGGATGCCATCCAGAATTCCCACCCCGCGCCAGGAAGCACACCCTTCCACCCCGGGACCCTCGCTGGCCTTCTGGTTCCTGTCCCACTCTTCAGTTCTTTTTTTTTTTTTTTAAGATTTATTATTTATACAAGAACTGGGGTACAGGCCAGGGGTGTGGGAGGGTGAGAGGATTCACCAGAGACAGAGTGGGGAACAGAACAGTCAGATCTACTGAAATACACTGCTGAGGGGAGCAGCAGGAGGGGCAGGAGAGGTCTGCCATACCATGTGGGTATCTCCCTGGCCAGCCGGAAATCGAACCTGCGCTGCAGAGGCTGCGGACAGCCTCACAGCACTGCACTCAACCCACTGTGCCACGAGGGAGGCCCTCTCACTGTTATTTTCATCAAGCTCCATAGCGAGTGGGCCCAAATGGGAAGGTCTGGTTGCTTTCAGCTGCTAACCAGACAATGCTTCCCAAGTCCATGATCATTCTGCAGCCAGCAGGTCTACATGAGGAGAAGGAACAATGATGGCAGAACTTCAGATTCTGTGGTTGGGGTCAGGAGGACCTGGGCTCCCACGTCACATACTTTCCCGATGCCGTAGGGGGCCACCCCAGCTGGAGGCTATCGAGAGCACCAAGTTCACTTTCTGGTAGTTTCATAACAGCCATGAAAGAGTTTCTCTTTCCCAACAGTTCCAACAAAAGTCTCAGGACTGAACCCCATTGGCCTGCTCTGGGTGATGTCCTTCCCTGTGCCAGTCATTGTGACCACACGGGAGGATGCAGTTTGGCCACACCTCGGTCACCTGCCTGGAATGCGTGGCCATTACAGGGGCTGTAGTTAGCAGAAAGACAGGGTGAATATTCGAGAGGCAAAAACAATGTCTGTCTCTCTCTATGTCTGCTTACAGCCAAGGCAGCATTAAGAGGACAAGCACTAGAACACACAAGTCACTCAAACCCAAGATGGATGTATCTTTAGGGTCGGTCTCTATACGCATCTGATCACTTACTTTCTTCTCATGAATATTTAGTGCATCTGGTCCTCTAATGGAGGTTTGCATAGTTAAAAAGTAAGCACAGGGGGGCCTCCCTGATGGCCTAGGGGTGAAATCTCAGCACTGTCACTGCTATGGCCTGAGTTTAATCCCCAGCCAGGGAGCTACCCACATGGCGCAGCAGACCTCTCCTGTCTCTCCCACTGCTCCCCCCAGCAGTGTATTTCAGTCAATCTGCCTGTTCTGTTCCCCACTCTGTCTCTGGTGAATCCTTTCACCCCCTGCAGCTCTGGCCTACACTCCATCCTCCCCCCCAGTTCTTCTATGTAGTAATAAATAAATAAATAGTAAGCATATTTGAAAAGTTCTTGATATAAATGAACAAGCCATCCCCAGATTTCATTTCTTCGTTCTACTCTCAGAGTCCAAAGTTCTGCTTCCCCATCCCCGCCCCCTCCCGCCCCCGTCCCAGCTCAACAAAGCCAGAAAACTGTCCTTTAATAAAAGGGGGTTCTCAGAAATCTCTCTCCAGGGAAGTCTCTCAGGAGTTCTCAACCTCAACATAAATCTCTGAGACTGAAAATTGGGAAGACATCCTCTTCAGTGAGTGTCTCACAGACCTTCCCCCTCCCTGTGGGAGACCCAACCCCCTAGCTGGGGGGCCCTCAGGTGTTGACAGGATCTTCCCCAGGGCCATTTGCATTTAGTGATTGGGCCTGGGAAGACTACATGGGGTCTGCAAGCACCTGACAGCCAGTGGGGGAGACTATCATTCCTTATTAGGCAGAAGCCCTCAGAGTGTTGTCATTTATTAAGCATGTGGTTTTG
This sequence comes from Talpa occidentalis, assembly GCF_014898055.3. Classification (NCBI taxonomy): domain Eukaryota; kingdom Metazoa; phylum Chordata; class Mammalia; order Eulipotyphla; family Talpidae; genus Talpa; species Talpa occidentalis. The sequence goes on from NW_023601150.1 coordinate 10,439, forward strand.
GGCAAAATGTTTATCTTTGTCAAGACTCCAGTTATTTGAGAATTAAAATAATGATTACTTTAGAAAATTCTCAGTGAAATCTGGCCTGAATCAGGCTCCAGATAAACATGTGAATATCATCACTACTAAGCATTATTTGTTCGCAGTGGCCTGCTCGGAGAAGGGGCCTGCTTTGCTGCTTGATCTCACCGAGCTCCCTGGCCCTCTCTGGACAGTGAGCCCGACTGGTTGTCCCACCTGCTCTGAGCAGCTGGGGTCCCCCTCACAGGTGAGGTGGGGTCCAGGGCCAGACAGAGCGCACCTGTCTGTGGGTGTGCTATTTGTAGGGGCACTTGCGTGTGTCCCGTGGTACAGGTGAGGATGTCACCCCAAAAATTCAAAAGCCCACAGAGGCAGAGAGCCTTGCAGCATCCTGCTGCCATGTCCTGGCGGTGGTCACTTCCGTGTTTCGGGCAGCCTGAGAGGCAGCAAGGGGAGGCTGGTCTGCAGGAGACACAGGTTGGTTGCTGGATGCTTCTTCTCCCCCAGACTGCTGGGAAGGCCCGGGGGGACCGGGTGGGCCAGCAGAGTCCTCAGCAACTCAATCTCCGTGGAAAAGGGAAGGGCAGGCTCCGGCCCTCCCGCGGGTCTGGCCCACAGCCGGGCCCTGCTCTCAGGGGCCTGCCCATAAGTTGGATCCAGCTGTCGCCCTGGAACCTGATAGTAATGAGCCTTTTCCTGGGGCTGCCGGGCCGTCCTACTTCTGGGGAAATCTCAGCCCAGGTAAAGTTTGGGAGTTGCTCTAGGCCAACGGGACCCAGGGCCTTTCTTCTGGGGGAGGTAAAAGTGTTCCTTGGTTGGGCTAATTTGTGACCAGGTTGTCAAGTGCCTGGTCTAGATGATGCGGCTGGGTCGCTCTCAGAGGTGCTTCTTCCCTTGGGGTGCCAGCTCCAGCACACGTGTTCCTGTGTCATCAGCCCCACCTGCCTTCACATGACGTTCCCTGTCCATGGAGCTCGGGAGGGTCAGCTCAGGGCTGGCGGCTCCCTTGCCCTCCCGGTCTGCTCCCCACGCCCTCTTGGAAACCTGACACTCTCAGCGCTGGCAGCATGTCTGATCCCAGCCTCATGGTGCTCCCTCCCTCCCCAGCTCTCTCCTCCCTCCTCCTACTCCTGCCCTCGCTCCCTGCCCCTCCCCCTCCCTCCCAGCCTGCTTCCCTTCTGGGTCTAGCCTGCATTCAGACCTTCCCGGTGGCCCTGCAAGGTAGGTGGTATTATCTGCTCAGAGGAGGTGTTAAATAACCTGCTAGAGGTCACAAGAGCAGAAACTGGTGGAGGGGTGAGCCACCACAGTTGAAATCCAGGTCAGGCTGATTCTGCTGAGCACTGTCCCCGCTCTCCCATGGGTGCTGGCCGAGAGCTGGCCTGGCCCCAGGGACAGAGATGAACTAGAATCTGGACCCAGGGGAGCTGGCAGCCAGGGAAGGGCAAACAACCACTAGAGAATAGAGGGAAAGATTTGGGGGGAAGGTCAAATCAGGATTGTAAATGATGGTGCAGATGTAAAACCAGGGGCCACCCCACAGACTTGTGACAGTCCTAGGAGACAGTTGTCCTCTTGTTAGGGGGAAAAGGCAGTCCCAAAGCTAATTCCATACAGGCTTTGTGGACTCCACCCCCACCCCAGTGTTAGGGGGAAAAGGCTGCCCCAAAGCCTGCCACAAGTCTAAAGCATCTTCCAGTGGGGACCCACAGAAAAGGGTCACAAACAACTGGACAAGCCCGGAAGGAAAAGAGCAAAATCAACATCCAGATAAAAGCTGCCATGGTCACCTCCCCACGGGTCTCACCCACATCTGTGTCACCCAGTCCACGACCAAAAGACAAGCGCAGTTTCTTCACGTGTCTCTAGGCTCCATGCGCCTCCTCCAGGTCTCCTGGCTCCATCCTGCTTCCTTCCTCAGTCTCTTCTGCAGCTTCTCCTCTTGCTGCTCAGCTCCACCCTCCCTTGGGTGGGGCAGGGAACCTCCCCCTTTCCTGGGGACCACCCTGTTGCAAAAAGGTCTCAACAGATTCCTATTGATGGAACTGTTGAGAGTAAAACTTTCTTACAAAGGACTCAATAGACCTGGAAATACACCTGACATTTACTAAGGTTTCTTTGACATAATACTGGAACTTTTTTTTTATGCATTCTGTCCTGAATCCACGAAATTTTTGTTTTGTTTTGTTTTGTTTTGTTTTGACTAACCAGGATCTGCAGAAAGGTTGTAATTTTTTTCCAGCAAAGCTAACTTGTCACATTTTCTCTCCCCTTGATACCAACACAGCATACAAATAGTGGTAGTAATTTTTGCTACTTATTTCAGAGTCTGTTTTTGCATAACTTCCATAGGGATTTTGTCTGTTTTAACGAAAATTGGACGTGAGTTTGATTGTGTGGCTTTGTGTGGAGTTCTTCCAGAAAGTTGAAAAAGAGCTGAACCAAGAAGAGGAGAACCTGTTTGCCTTGTTTGTAGGGTTCCAGAGACCTCCAAAGAAGGTGAGGAAGCTTGCCTCCATTGGCAGGACTGGACAACCCGGCCAACGAAAATGCCCTGGTACCCTCGAGAAGAGGAAAGCCCAGGTGGAGTCTGATGAGACCAACTTTATACCTGAAGCCTGCATCGACCAGATGCCAACGGTTCGCTCTGATCCTGTATGAAATATTTCAACAAAGCCAGCTAAAATTGCTGTTAGTTATTTCTACTCTGTGATTTTATGCAAAAATAGAAAAATGGTTTAAAAGTAGATCTAGTTTGCAAACTTTTGCTTTGCTGTTAAAAGTTTGGGATCAAGGTTGAGAAAATTTGTGTTTTTACATCAGTTGAACCATTTTAAGATTTTTTTTTTTCCTGAAATTTTTACATATCTGCTGACTTGTTTTGGCTAACGCCTCCAGATTTTTTTTTGGCTTAAACTGATGAACTATTTTTCCTGGAGTGGAGGACTTTTGCTTTCCACAATGGACAAATACCTGGAGAGACTGGTTTTCTTTCACACTGGAACCTGACAAAACGTTCATCTGAGACTGCATCCCAACCTCCATATATTTGATCTTCATCACCATGGAAATGGTGGCAAAAAGTTAAAGGGGGGAATTGTTAGAGGGAAAAGGCAGTCCCAAAGCTAATTCCATACAGGCTTTGTGGACTCCACCCCCACCCCAGGTCAAAGCCAAAGACACTGGGAACTCCAAATCCCATCACCACCAAAGGGAAGGTGGCTGGGACCTGAGGGTGGGGTTAAGCAGCCAGGTGGATACAAAAGGCAGACACGTGGGCTTTGGGGGCTCTCTCCATTTTGGGGCCCTCGGCCAGCTCGCGGCGTCCGTCTAGCTCTGAGAGTGACTTTGGGGTTTCCAGGTCGTCGGATCGGGTAGGACGCATTAAAGACTTTATTTCCCTATTTTCTCCCTGAGTTGTACATTTTCCTTATTTCTTTTTCTCTTGTAAATAAACCTTTTATTAACCCTTTTGCGTGTGTCTGTAGTAGAGTATTCATAAGTCCCTTTAAAGCGCGCGGGTGAGGACCCACAGCCAGGAACCCGTTTAATATCGGGGTTGCTCTATAACACTCTGAACAGGAGCAACTTTGCATTCCAGGTTGGCTCTTTGGTCAGGACCAAATGCTTCAAAGGACCTGATTGAGGGCAATGGATGAAATTTGAATGTGGACTGTAGAGAACAGTCATGAGTCCATATGAAATTTCCTTGATCGATGTCAAGGTGTAGGCCTGTCGGAGGCGGTCCTATTCTTGGGAGATGTGGCTGCAGTAATTCAGGGCTGGGGTGCTGATGGCTCCAGGGATTCAGCAGTAGCAACAGCAGGTGTATGCATGCGAGGATAAAACCTGATGACAAAATGTGAATAATCAGTGAATTTAGATAAAAGATAGAAGGGCGCTCGTTGTACTTTTCTTGCAACTTTTCCGTAGGCTTGACGCTCTTCCAAGAAAAGGTAAAGAAGCAGGAGAGGGGAGAACTAGAGAGAAGCAGAGAAGGGAGGGTGCTGACCAGGCAGCGGAGTGAGGACGCTAGGGAGGGTGAGGAACAGGGAAGGGGGAGTCCAGGGGTCATGGGGCGGTGGAGGCACAGCTGGGGCAGTGGGGAGAAGCTGCCAGTCTCAGAGGTCAGGGAGTGAAGGGGAGCTAGGGAGACAGGAGTGGGGAGCATTTTTTTCAGGATCCCTCCAGTGATGGGATGGAGGATGGCTCCACAGTTTGGGGGGAGCACAGGGGGTTGGGCAAAGGCCTTCTTAGGACAGGAGAGGGCTGAGCCCATATTTTTTTTAAAGATTCATTTATTTATACAACCAAGAAATGGGGTACAGGCCAGAGGTGCAGGGGGTGAGAGGATTCACCAGAGACCGAGTGGGGAGCAGAACAGGCATATTGACAAAAATACACTACTGAGGGGAGCAGCAGGCCAGGCAGGAGAGGCCTGCTGCTTCATGTGGGTTGCTCCCTGGCCAGCTGGGATCGAACTGGTGCTGCAGAGGCTGTGGATAGCTTCACAGTGCTGCACTCAATCCCCTGGGCCACCAGGAAGGCCCCCTAAGCCCATTTTCTAGGGGAAGGGGGAAGGGCAGTGGGGAGAGAGCTGATGCAGAGCCCAGATTTTATTTCTTAGCAGGTCTGGGAGAAAGTGAGGCTGCTGGCGCCCCATGGCCCATGTGAATGGCGCTTCGGGCTGGATGCGCTCAGGACTGCCTTATTTGTCTTTAGTAGTACCTGGGCGCTGGCTCTGTGCCAGAGCTAAGGATGCAGCTGCGGACAGAAGCTCTGGGCTGCCTGCTGTCCAGTGAAGGGTGTCCATAAAGGTCCTTTCTGGCCCCTGGGCCCTGCTGATGTCTGCCTGGGAGCACAGGTCACACGTGGGCTGCCCTGCCAGGTTGCTAGGGACAGGATGCCAGGGACAGGATGCCAGCCCAGTGGCATCTCAGTTAACCTCAATGAGCCTGGTTTTCATCTGTGAAATGGGCACATTGTCCCCCTCTGGGGCTGCTACCTGTGGTGCCCACCTCAGTGCACTGGTACAGGTTACCTAGTGATCTGTTCTGTTATTAAGAGCTGTCCTTTGTTAGCGCTGAAGACCTGCACACCAGCTAGTCATGAACTTGAATCATTTAGGAAAGAAGACTGGGCTGCATCCTGCACCCACTTTCCTCCTCTCTGCTGCCCTGTCTTGCTTCTGAAATGATTCACAGCCTTAGGTTGATTAATCATGATGACTAGCACCAGGAGGGCCCGAGAGAGCTAAGCCAGCCCTGCACTACCTGCAAATTGTTTGCAAATCTATTCTAATGAAAGAGTTCACTGTGAAAAGTACCTGTTTCAGGAAGAATTAGAAGATCGACACTGAAATGGTAATTATCTCAGGGAGGGTGGGAGCTTAGATGGTTTATTTTCTTCCTTATTCTTTGGGGTCATTTTTGGTATTTATTACAATAAAAAATTTTAATTTAAAGAAAGCAAGCAGGGAAATGAGAGCAAGAGAAAGAGAGAGAAAAGGAAGAAAGAAAGAAGCAAACAGGGCCTCCCTGGTGGTGCAAGGGTTTACGTCTCAGCACTATGAAGTTATCTGCAACCACTGCAGCATGAGTTCGATCCCCTGCCAGGGACCTGACCCACACGGCGCAGCAGACCTCTCCTGTCTCGCCCGCTGCTCCCCTCAGCAGTGTATTTCAGTAGATCTGCCTGTTCTGTTCCCACTCTGTCTCTGATGAATCCTCTCACCACCCCCTCTCCTGCACCTCTGGCCTATACCCCAGCTCTTGTATGCATAAACAAATAAATAAAATAAATCTTTAAAAAGAAAGAAGCAAACACCCCACCAGCCCAGCCATCAATTACCTGAGGGGAGGGGCACGTTGGGGGTGGGGCAGTGGTTGTACAAGGAGACCTAAGTCCATTCTTGCCAAATGTGTCCTCAGAGGTACACATGTGTGTGCCTCAGGGCTCCCCCTACAGCCGGCTTCTTCTCAATCCAGATTCAGGTTTGCCTGAGAGCCTGATGAGGGGCCCCAGGCCCCAGCATTTCTGTCCTGATACAGGGACATCTGGCACATCTCCTTCACCTCCCCTGGGAATGCTGCACTCATGTGGCCGGGGATGGAGGGCTCAGGAGTGCTGAGAGGACCAGAATATTCTATCACTCTAGCCCAGGGCTTTTTAAGTTTCGCCCAACCCCCTCCAAGCCAGTGACTCACCGCAAACCCCACTGCCCAAGAGACACAGCTCAGAGCTGTGTTACCCACTTTTGTGCAGGAGGGTCCTCTGTCCCCTGAAGTTCACCCAAGCCAGGGTGCAACCTCCACACTGCTCTGGAGAGTCCATAGTGCTTGAGCAGATTCCCAGCGGTCTCACTTTTTTATGGCTGGCTTGGACCTTGGCTCCTTCTTTTGTGTCTGGTGTCTCTGTTCTGCACCTTGGGGACCCCAGCAGAAGTTCCACTCAGTTTTCAGTTTCTTAGGAGTAAGGGCCCCTCATTCTGAGGAAGGGTCACACTTGGGCAGCACACCAAGCCCTTCATATCCTCAAGGGCTCTCCTGGGCTGTCCTGCTCCCCACCCCACCCGATACCCTGTGCTGCCTCCACTCCCCTACTTTCCATGCTCTGCACCCCACCATTTCAGACCTCCAAGTCTCCCTCACTCTGCTGTTCCTCAAGGCTCTCCTGTTTTCCAAGCCCCTGGAAGGGCACAGCAGCTGCTGACTGCTGGTTTAATGGAGCCCCTCCCAATGCGGGGGGCGGTGGGGCGGTAGCTATATTTTGTTGAACCAGCTGTACTGACGTGTGACTTGCAGACTGGACCGAGCACACGTCATATGTGCAAACCTGGTGAATTTATATGAACTGAACACACCTACATCATGAGCACCCTGGCCAAAAAATACAGCACAGCCAGCATCCAGAAGCCCCCCTGACCTCCTTCCCAGGGAGAACCACTAAGCGGCATCTGTTGGCACAGACTGACTTTGCTGTCTCTGTCCCCACTCAGCGAGGCCACACTCGCTGTGCTCCTGCGTGTCTGGCCGCCCCTCCCCAGCATTTATTTTTCTCGTGTGTTGCTGCAGATCTCACGCCTTCCACATGGCTCTGCCAGGGTTTCTCTCCTCTATGCCCGGTGTGCGTGTCGGCTGTTTCTAGCTTGGGGCTGTCACTCACAGGGCTGCTATGAAAGGAGGGGCATGTGTCTTTGGGTGCCCCTGGGCACGGATTTCTACTCGGAGTGGAATGGCTAGGTCATAGGGGATGCACCTGCTTCCAAAGAGGTTTCCAAAGTGGTTGGAACAATTTACACTCTTCCCACAGGTCTAGAGAGTTCCAGTTGATGTCAGTTAATCCTCATGACTACCTCTGAGTTATCCCCATTTTGTAGATAGGTACATTGAGGCTCAGAGAGGTTAAAGGAACGTGTCAAAGGGAGTCAATGGTGGCTCTGGAGCCCTGGGACATCTGGCCCAGGCTGAGGTCACCTATTGGCTCCCCAACGTTCATGGACATTGTCTTCCCCACTCTGTTTTTCTGTCTGCATAGTAAGCCTTTGGGTCCTTTCAGCTCTCACCTTCTGCATTCACATGACCAATCCCACATCTCACAGGGAAGAGTGAGAACCTCACAGGTGCCCCATCCAGGGTGGTGGAATTGACAGCGCGCTTGGTGAGGTCCTGACTTGGTCTCCGCTACTGAGGAGAGAGGGCCCTGGCCACCACCCTGCACCTGCTCTGACATCAGCCTCCCCCGCCAAGGCCCACTCCCACCTTCCTTTAGGCCCTGAGAGTCTCTTCATCCTGCTTCGTTTCCTACATGTCACTGACAGCCATCATGGGGCCTCAAGACCCTGGGTTGGAGAACCATTTCTATCTGAGTCAGGAGGTGCCGAACACTGTCTGGTTTCTGAGTGTTGTTCTTGACAAGCTCTCCTCCCACCCAGGGCCTGCGCTGAATCCCTTTCTGGGGAAAAAAACAAAACAAAACATTTCCTTTCCCGCCATACCAATGCATCCACCCAAAGGGAAAAGAGCACTGTCTCTGCTTAATCCACAAGGAATTTGGCCTCAGGGTGCAGGATTGTCTTGCTGATGATTTCCCTGGGACACCCATGAGCTCATACTCCTATTCTAGTGCTTTTCACTGCTGCAGCCATATAGAACATGAGCTCCCAGCACCCCTCTGCTGGGTAAGGAACTCAACTCATCTCTTTTAATCCATTCATCCATTCACTAAATATTTATTGAGCACCTGCTGTGCCACATTGTGCTAAGTGTAGGGAATAGGGTTTATGAACAAATTAGTCCTTGTGGCCTTGGGAGAAACCGGCTTAGTGACTATTTGATTACAGCAGGAACTGCACACACGGCAGGGACTCGTGGTATGTGCTCGTTTCACTACAGAGATTCATTGAAGACCTTCCATGTGCTATGCTCTGCTTTGTGACAGAGTATCAGGAACCTCTGTCTAGACTGGGAGTCAGGTTGCCTAAGCTGTTCTGGAGGATGAGTCAGAGCTAACTAGGAAAGCTAGGAGGGGGCCTTACCAGGGTCAGTGGGGAGGAAGAATGTTGCTCAAATTTAAACCTCCTCAGCATTTACTTTTCACTTCCTGTCTTAGGGGGTCCCCGAGAAGCACTTGCATAGGCCTGTGCAAGTGGGGAGGGTAATAGCCAGGTGGCCCCAAAGTTCACCCAGCTCTTGGTGAAGACATTTGTTGACCTGCCCCCTGCCTGGCGTCACACAGGGCACTTAGAGTCTTATAGCCCACCCCACCCGTCACCCAGAGGCAGGTCTGCAGGCTCGCCAGTCCCAAGGGAAGGAACTGGAGGCCACACTAAAGTGTTTGAACTTGGGCCTCCCTTGGTGCACACAGCGGTTGAGCGCTGGGCTGCGAAGCTGCCCGCAGCCTCTGCAGCGCTGGTTCAATCCCTAGCTGCCAGCGAGGGTCCCACATGGCATTCTGACCTCTCCTGCCACGCCCGCTGCTCCTCTCAGCAGTGTATTTCGTCAGTCTGCCTGTTCTGTTCCCGGCTCTGGCTCTGGTGAATTTTCTCGCCCTCTCAACACTTCTGACGTACCCATGCTTTTATAATAAATAAATAAATCTTAAAAAAAAATGTTTGAACTGTACCCTAAAGTAAATAGACACTGAAGGGTTTTAAACGGGAGGTTTAAAGCTAGCTCTTTGGCATGGTGTGGACTGTGCTTGAAGGGGCAGGGAGTGGAGCCAGAGACCAGCCGTTCCTGCACTTACTGTCTTCTCCAAACCTAGCAGAGCTGAGGGCAGGGCAGGGCCCTCTGTGTCTACCAGCATACAGTAGGTGCTCAATAAAAATTTCTGGGTTGGTGCCATTCACTTCTCAATGTGAAGCAATGGGTGGCACATCAGTGTCCCGGAGGAACTGGGAGAGGACACTGGAGAAGGTGGGGCAAAACGCTGGGATCCCTGCGTGTCTCCAGGTCAAGGGGAAACACCCGCTGTGTGCAGAGACCATCTCCAGGATGTGAGAGGGAAAAGGGAGGGCACAGAATGGTGAGGTGAGAGGGCCAGGGAGGGACCCTGATTCCTGGGGACAAACTCGCAAGCCAGGCCAGGGTTTCCTAGGAATGGCAGCTTTGGGGAAGACCACTCTCCTGATCTGGGGACAGCTGGGAGCAATTTTCAGGGGGTAAAATGAAAGAAGGGGCTTTTCCCTACCACGAGGTCTCCCCAGGGGCAGACACAGCATTCAGTGGGCCGGCAGCTCACAGTGGAACAGCAACCTGGAAACCCCAGCCAGTTTAATGTTCAGGTGTTCGGGTGGGCGGGAGAAGTCACTTGACAGCTCACCCTAGGGGCCTGTCCTAACTCATAGGTGTGCTGTTTTCTCCAAAGGAGGTGCCTGGCAACAAAAACTGCCCAAGCTGGCAATGGGAGGGAGGCATGACTCAGCTGGGGGCAAGGCTGGCAGTGAGGAGCGTCACCCTCAGAGTGTCTGAGTTGAATTCTACTAAAGATATTTAGCCCTCGAGTCTTTTCCCTTGGTGAAATGGGGGGTCTTGAATATGAATATAAGACCAACACCTGTTTTGTTTTTTTTTTTAAGATTTTTTTTTTAATTTTTTTTTTTATTTATACAAGCACTGGGTACAGTCAGAAGCGTGGGAGGGTGAGAGAATTCACCAGAGCCAGAGCGGGGAACAGAACAGGCAGACTGACGAAGTACACTGCTGAGGGGAGCAGCGGGTGGCGGAGAGGTCTGTGCACCACGTGGGACCCTCACCTGGCGGCCGGGGATCGCACCGGTGCTGCAGAGGCGGGCGGGCAGCTTCACAACCCAGTGCTCAACCGCTGCGCCACTGGGAGGCCCAAGACCAACATCTTGTTAATCATCAGACATATGGGCGCTTGATAAGGGGGAGCTGTTATTGGTCCCAAGACAGAGTCTTGGGACTCACAGAGCAGCCCTGGAAACCGGAGCACTCCAGGCCCCTGGGTGGAAAGAACCCCAGGCCCCAGGCTACAGCTCGAAGGGAAGTATGTGACCCCAAGTGGGGCCATACAGAGCGCAAGGAATCAGTCAGAGGGGGTGACGGGGCAGATGACGCTCAAGAGGACAGCAGCAGAGAGGCCGCCCAGGACCTCTGGGCACGCCCTGGGTGAGGCGACGGGCCGCAGTGAAGCGTGGCTGCAAAACAGCAGAATCCTCTCTCGGGACCAGGGAGATGGCGGTTTTCTGCATGGTGGAGACCCGAGGGTCCTGGGGGGGCAGGACCAAATGGGTTCCAAGTAAGTTTAATATTGAGAGACCAAGAAAGGTGATTATTGATATATATATATATATATATATTACATCATGGAATGTGCCTTCCTGTAACCTGTCAAGCTCCAGCTCACCCCTCAAGTCTGAGTACATGTGGCATGCTTCTGGGAGGCAAGTCACTCTTTTCCTTACATTGGCTGCACCACTGTATATGGCCTTCCCACATGCTATCCCAGGTAGCTGTTCCTTTCCAGGAGCAGTCTGTTTCCTAGGCTTGGACCTGGCTGATCTTTAAGCTGCTCGACCAACAGGGAAGGGCAAAGCAACAGTGTAGGTTTTCCAAAGCCCACACAGAGCAATATGGCGTCCTCCTGGCTCCTTGGCTCTTTGGGTGCTTGTCCTGAGAACCGGCTACCATGTTGTGAGGAAGCTCAGGACACTCAGAATGTCCACATGGGTCTGCTGACAGCACCAGCTAGATCCACATGGGAGTGAGGGTGCTTCCAGATGATTCTGTTACAGGGCAACCCCAATATAAAATGGTTGCCTGACCAGGGGTCATCACCTGTGCGCTTAAAGGGACTTCTAATAAGACTCAACTGCAGGCACACACAAAAAGGTTAATAAAGGGCTCGTTTACGAAGAAGGGGAAATGAAGAAATGAATAACTCAGGGAGAAGGGAGGGAGATAAATTGATGAATGCATCCTACCAGTTCTGCTGAGCTGGAGTCTCTACAGCACACTGAGAGCAGGCGAAAAACCAAGAGACCCCCAAGGCCCACATCTGGTTATACACCAAGCCTGGCTGCTTTAACTCCATCCTCAGTTCCCAGTAGCCCTCCCTTTGGTGACGATGACATTCTGGGATTTGTAGCTCTTGGTGTCTTGGCTGTCTTTAGTCTGGAGTCAGGGTGGAGTCCATAAAACCTATTTGTGTGTTTTTTTTCAGGGACAGCCTCTCCTCCTAACAATTCCAGCACCCTGCTTTCAGGTCTTCCAGCTGACCCCATACACCACAGAGTAGAAGTGGGCCACACTGAGTCTCTTCTACATTTCAGACTCACAGAAACCATGAGAGATGATATGATTTATTGTTGCTTAATCACTTTGGGTAATTTGTTAAGTGGACTTTGACCAACCCCCCACTTTCCTGCCCTCCCCTTGATGTATGTTCACAGCATCCGATAAGCTTCTTTGCATTTTCCACCATTGCCATTATGTCTATTGTATGTCTATTTGAATAATGTCTCTTCCCCCACTGGGACACAGACCGTGAGGGCTGGAGCCTTGTCTGCTGTGTGCATTTTATATTAGTCACGAGCACAGAGCCTGGTTCATGTTTAAAACATGAGCCTTGAGTGAACAGAACTAGCTGGTCAGAGGCAGGGCCCTGCACCAGCAGCCTCAAGGCAGAATCCAACTTGCAGGAATCTCCT
>NW_023601151.1:0-22630 GCF_014898055.3 Talpa occidentalis
TACTATGATTTGCTTTTAATAAAATAAATAAGAAAATGAATATTTTGTTTGGGTTTTTTTGTAAGGATAGACTGGCCTTCATTTCAGTTTGGACTTGCTGATTTTACTCCACTTCCTCATGCTTATGGAAATAGATCTCCCATCTACTAAACCTTTTACAAAATACATTTTATTGATCACAAAAGGCCTGCCTAACAGAATGTAGATGGATGAATCTGCACTTATACTGGTTCCCAGACCAAGAAGTAAAAATGTGTGTCCTACGGATTGATAGATAATGCATCCAGATGGTTTATCCATCATCAAATGTCAGTGGATTGCCTCTTCATCATGCCTCCTGAACACTTGCTAATAAAAAAGAATTAAGTATAAATTAAACATGGAGAAATATATCATCGCTGTGAGTCTTCTGAAGTAAAACAAGTCCCATGCAGAGGCTTTAAAGTTCAAAAGTGAAGATGGTCTATTTTAGTATTGGAGAATGTAATATTTTAGTTTGCTTATTAAAATAATATTTAAACTATTAAAAGAATTTTATGCTGAAACAATAAAACAAATATTTATTTGTTCATTATTTCTATTCATTTGCTCATTGAATAAGAATAATATTTATTCTTTCCATGAGCACTTTTTCTTCTCTATGACGGATTAGTAACTTTAGGCATTGCTGACAGAAACGTAAATGATATTTGGTCCATCTGCAAATTGGAGAGAGAGGTAAACACATAAGCATGAAATGCGATTTAGATGATCTGTGTGTGTGACCGGAAGCCCGTACAGAGGCCTGGTGTTTGGGCAAGGCCTCAGAAAGAAAACCAAGCTGTCATTAAGTTTTGAGTGAATAGCAGGGTGTGCTTGAGAAATTGTGAGCTCTTAGTATGGCTGCAGCATAGAATGTGTCAGGGGAGATTACTAGGGTGAATTGGCAGGAAGGAATTTGTCAGGTGTAAAATGCAATCCTTCATGGCAGGACATAAAGAGACCCCTTTAGTATGTATTTGATTGAAGAGCTTTGCAATATGTTGTCTAACAGACTTCTCCGAGAGGAGGACATTTGTGAAAGTAAATTGATATTGATATTATTTTCTCTTTACATTAGTATTCAGTGGTTTTGGTTCTGTTTTGTTTCCATTTATACAAATTTTCTCCTATAACATAATGCAAGCTTACTGCTTTAGTTTTATATTCTTGACTGTAGACTTTCCAAGCAGGTTAGAAGCCCTATACCAGGAAGGAAAACTTACACAGTCCAGGAACTTTTTACCTCAGATCAGAGAGAAAACTCAAGTATGGGCTGCCAAGCTGGCGGCTTTCCTGGTGCTGAAATCAGTGTGAATTTGTCGAACTTTTTATAAAGAAATTTTAAAACATCAGATATTATGTAACTTGGCTTTGAGAAACATTTTCTTCCTTTTGGGGTATTGGTCTCTCCTCTATCTCATGTAAAGAAACGTCCCCACCTGAACTTGCCCCAGATGGGCCTACTCTAGGCTCTACTCCCATGGCAGATTTTTTCTAGATCATGAACCTCTTACTTGATGAGTCCAGATGTGCTAGTGGAGTGATCTAGGCAGCAACTACCAGCTTACAGGAATAGAAACCTCTGCTTTCCTTTGTCTGAACATGAGCTCTGGTAATAATTAAAGATTTTCTAGTATCCATGTTAAAAAAACCAAAAAGGGGGACTCCCTGGTGGCCTGGGGGTTAAGTCTCAGCACAATGACCATCACAGCCTGAGGTCGTTGCCCAGCCAGGGAGCTGACCCACATGGCACAGCAGACCTCTCCTGTCTCGCCTGCTACTCCCCTCAGCAGTGTATCTCAGTAGATCCATCTGTTCTGATCCCCACTCTGTCTCTGGTGAATCCTTTTACCACCCGCCCCACCCTCCCCCCTGCCCCTGGTTCTTCTAAGCAACAAAACAAAAACAAAAAAACAAAAACAAAAACAAATGTTAAAAAAAATCAAAAAGGGATGGGGGAACTTAATTTTAGTAATTTATTTTATTTAGCCAAATATATTCAAAATATTATCATTTCAAAATAGAATATAAAAATAAAGATATTCCACATACGAAGTCTCTAAAATCCAGTGTGTAGTTTTATACATATAACACATCTTTAATTCACTCATTTCAAGTGTTCAAAAGTCACATGGATATAATAACTAGTCTATCATATGGCTTTAGGTCTAGATTTAATATCATTTCCACAGGGGAAGATATGGAAGCTGAGGGAATGGATTCAGAAATATTCCCCTTCCATTAGTAGCCAAACTCCTCCTGCCCTTGTGTTGGGGAAGGTTCTGAGACTTGAGAAATCCCGCTTTCAGGCTGGCTTCGATAGGGCATATTCTTGGGGCATCAGGGATTGCCCTCTACCAAGTGGCAATGTCTTTAGATGGACAATTGCCAAAAATCTATAAACATTGTCACAAATTTCCTATGACTTCGACAGAGGAAAGTATTTGATCAAAGTGAAAACATTCTTTTGGTGGCACTTTGCTTGCTTTGAAGAATAACTTAGATAACGTAAGAGGAGTAGAAACAAAATACTGACATTTAGAGAAGATTTTCAGAAGGGATCAAAGACTCTAGAATGTCAGAACTGAAGTGACTTTGAGGCTAAGTGCACATGTTGGAAAATGAGGCCCACAGAATTTTAGGGATTTTACCAGTCAATAGCTGGGTAGAAAAAATGCTTGGTCAAAAGCACGTTTCTACTAAATCCTATCCTAATACAGACACGTTGACCCTGTATCATGAGGCCACCTGGCATTAGGATTCATGAAGCATTGGGGAAGTATACAGTCAATTTTAAGGCTGCATCAATTGATCACAGAGCAGAGACCTAAACATCATCTGCCTATAGGAGCAAACACATAATTAAGAAGAATTCTTGCTTGTTTTGAGAGTGGGGTGGAGGTAGGTATTATAGGTTCCTTCCACTTACTGGGCAATAGTTACTTTGTGCTACACTGTGGAGCAAAGGAACAAAAGAGGGGTACATAGAAAGTAAAAAGAACAAGAGCCAAAGTTTGGGTAAATGAGCTCAAAAATAAAACCCCAGTCATGTGAAGACTGGAGTTGAATTATGGCCAGTGGCTGTTCCTCCCATCTATCACGATTTTTTGGGAAGCTGAGACCTTGAGGGTTCCCTTTAATCTCAAGAACCCAAGAGTCTAAGATCTACTTTACGCCACCTCATAGAACTGGGGGAGAGGGAAGATTTCTGATTCAGAGTGATTTTTAAAGGAAAAAATATAAGCATATGATTTAATTACCAGACCTTGAACCAATTTATTTTCAGCAGCAACAACAAAGTCATACAAACCAGTGACATAAGTCAAGTGATTACTCTTTAAATGTGGGAGATGGAAAGGAGAAAGAAAAAAAGCTCTGACTTCATATTATGGCTGTAAGCCAGACTGCAAAGAAGGAATCTGTGAAATTCAAGGTCTTCCAGTCTATTATTTCTCTTTGCTCTTATTTCTGTAATAAGACCTGGGCAAAATCAATTCAGGTTCAGAAAGAATATTACTTTAATTTTCTACATAAAATTGTCAGGAAGTCTGAGAAGAAGGGAAAAGACAGATGACTATCACCAAAGCAGAAATTAAATGAATAAATTAAATGAAGCAAAGAACATTTATATTACCAAAATTCTGGTCATGAGACCAAACACATCTTTGGGCACAAACTCATAGGAGTTTTAAAAAAACAAACCAGCAACACAAATGATGAGGTAATGCCACTGAAAATAAACTCTCCCTTGAGAGTTAGAAAATCAGAGCAAGATCAATCAAACAGAGTTAATTTTATTTTGAGGCAAATGAATCCTGAAAACTTTTAATTTAAGTTCAACCTAGAAGGTGTGATTTTCATAAACATTTAATGGATATTCCCCCTCCTCAAATAACTGACATGCAATTTTTGGAAAACTGGGAAGCTCCAGGGAGAGGCGTCCTGCCTAACAATGATGAAATACTGACTTTTTTGTTCTACTTTCAGAGTATGTTTTCCACTAACCATAAATTCAATCTGCTTCTAATTCAATCTCTACCAGATGTTGAAAGAACAGCAAAAGAATATGAAGAAGTTGGTGATAACACTTATATATCAGTCTTTCCTGCAAACATCTAAGTGGTTCATAGTCAGTTGGGACTAATTCATTGCCATTAAGCTTTTAGCATTTTAAAGGACTTGAGTTTCTATTCAGGTGTCTGCTCTTCTCATTGGGTTTGCAGAAGCCCTGCCAGGATTTTTTCAGACTGAGTCACTGGTTGAGAATCAGTAAGGATAGTCCATGGCTGTTTGTTTGATACAAATAGCTTTTTCCTTGACTCTCCCCTCACCAGGTAAATGCTAGGCCATCCTCTAAGTGGAGAAGCAGATAAAGTTGGTTTTGGTATTCAATTCAGCCAAATAGTTGAGTGCTTACTCTCTACGGCACGTGGTAGACCATGTCTGGAGTGCCCATATGCTCCATGCGATAACCTTCCATTTGGAGACAAAGTAATTCTATTTCTCATCATTCTTCTTTTCGATATACACTAGCCTAGTATCTCTTAAGTACACACAATTCATGGACTCTCCAAATTGGGCAGGGACATCTTCTCTTAGTTATGACGTTTTCTGATCATCTGTCCCAAAATAGCAGTCTTTTTTATGTCTTGTCCCCTCTTGGTTTTGTTCTCTAATGACAAGAGCTAGTCTGATCTATGACTTTCCAGAGACAGTGGGAATCTCATAGCTCAGAAACTTCAACATTCTCATTTGAATAAGGGGGAACTGAGTTCTGAACTGTTCACTTCACTAAACCTTAACAAGTGTCCACTTGGGGCCAGTGAGTATGCCAGCACCTGAGGCTGAGATTATATGTCAGACCAGCTTCCTGCTGTGATTATTTTGGGGGAATGTGATTACAAATAGGTATGCAGAATAACTTGAGTGCAAAAAGGAAGGTATGCTGAGAGCATATGGTGATTGTGGGAAGGACAGAGGATAGGGTTTCTTGGAGATGATGTTTAGGCCAAGTTGCAAGGGATGAGATGGAGTTGGCAAGGTAAAAGTGGACCAAGAAAGTCAAAGGGACAATGCAGGAAAAGGCATGAGGAAAGACATGAGTAGACTCAGCTTGGTGTGTGTCCAGTAGTGTGGACTATGAGGAACTCAGTGTTACCGGGATGACAGGGTGGGGTGTGGCTGAAAAACAGACAGATGGCCTTCCATGCCAGATTTAGGGACCTTGGAATTGATCCTGCAGGCAACGGAGTTGGATTGGGGAGAGAGGTTGGGTGGGTGGCAGTGAGGAATTCCAAGCTGAGACATGGTTTGATTTGCATTTTGGCTGTATCATCATGACAGTACTGTGGAAAATGGATCAGTGGATAGAGTAGAGGCAGGAGGGCTATCGAGTCTAGACCCTCAACTGAAAGCAAATACTTTAGGAAAACATTTGAGATTCCCTTGGTTTTGTGAGTATCTATTGTTTTTGCCTGGTGGGCATCTATTCCTTTATATGATGTTGATGATATTTGAGTTTCCTTTTGGGGAACCATCCCTATCTTATACACAATCTGAGTTTTCAAGGTAGGTTGACCTCTCCCCCAGGTTCCACAGGTTGGCACTTGACCCACATTTAGATGTTGTGTACTCCTAGGAAAGTGACTGGGTCAGTGGTGAACATATGACCCAGGCTGGGTCAATCAGATTCAGTTCCACCCTGAATTTTTCAGTTAGGTGAATCCCTTTTTCGGTTGAAGACCGTTTCACCAGCTAGCAGAATATTTCTAACAAATATATCAAGAAACCTTTCTGAATGCTTTCTATGTCACTGACATTGTTTTAGGATGGACCTTACACGGTGATTCCAAGTGCCACAATGTGAGTGTGGCCTGCGTATTTAGAGACATACTTAATAGATGATTGCTTTTTACTTTGGCCAGTTCTGAATGCAAACTCTGACTCCAGATCCAAGTGACCACAGCAAAATCAATTTATTAAAAGATTAGATTTGTGATATTTCTAACTTTCTTGGCAGGTGGGTAATAAAACATGTAAGAATGAGACTTAAGTGAACTCAGTGGCTCTATCTCCTTCTTTGGGAGGTGAACCATTTCTCTCTTCTTATCTAAGTCAGTATCTCTGGTACTGAGGAAGCTATTGGATGACTCCTGGTTGGCTGAAGGGACGACGGAAGGAAACTGTCTTTAGTACCTCCATGTTGTAGCCTAAGATTTAAGGAAAAGGTAGTTGTCCTGAGAGAAAACTGCCCCGAGGAGCTAAATTATCTTATTCAGCTCGCCCTGGGCAGAACCTATTCTGAGCAAGGGTGTTTAGGGATAGGAAAACCAGGAGGTGCAGAACCTGAATAGCCAAGATCTCCAGGAAGCTGTCTCCTTGCGCACTCACTGACTGCCACAGGTCTGCTAGAGAAACATTTGGGAAATGCAGTAGAGCATGAAGAAGGATAAAAATATTGCCACAGTCCCTCTATGCAGACCTAACTACTGTTAATAGTTTTAGTGTATTAACTTCTAGGCTTCTTTTCCATGCAAATATATTCACACATATCCACAAATGTACGAGCACACAGAAACACCCAGGGTATTGGAGGCTGCCTCTGTTGCTTTGTCCCTGGCTTTTTCCACTGCATGGTGTATCTTGGGCATTTCCATCATATGCATAGCATTCTCAAGCAGGCTGGATTAACCTCCAAACTGTTCCAAGATGCCCTTATCTGACTCCCACGTTTCTCAATACGTGCCAGCCGCCTGAAAGCAGTTTTCTCTTGGCCCCGGTTCCAGGGGAACATCTGCCGGTGCCTCTTTCTCCTTCTGCTACAGCCAAGTGATCCATCGACCCCAGAAAAAGTACAAGGCCAGGGTCAGAGACAAACCCTAGGGACAAGACGATAGGGAAGCTTTTTACTAACTGCAAACATGTACAAATGCTCGTAGCAGTACCGTTTGTATTATTGTTGTTGCTGCTGCCGATTTAAATATAAATCTGACCTCATCATCCACTCCCTGCTTAAAAATGCTCCTTGGCTGCCCATTCTTTTCAGAATAATTATCTAAATCCTCATCTGTGGGGGGTCCTGGGTAGTTAGGTCCCTCGGGATCTCCCCGGCATTATGTCCCCTGCCTACCCTTGTGCTCTGACATTTCTTCCTCATTCCTAGCCCTGCTCGTTTCTTTAGGGACTTAGAGCCTCTTCTCTGCCTCTTTGGCTGTCTTCCCAAGCCTTTTTGACTATTTAAAGTCCTAATCATCCTCCGTCCCAGATCCATCAACACTTCTTCAGGGAAGTCGCCGTTCGGGTCAGATGGGGTCCCCTGATTTTTTTTTATTGCAGCTGTCCTTCACTGCACTCATATTTATTTGCAGATGTATATCAATGTAAGTGATTGCTCACTTGACTCTTTCCTGCTTGACTGTAAATCTGTGGCGCACAGAGATGGTGTCTCTGCTAATCCCTGGAGTAATCCTTTGTGCCCAGCTCTGTGACAAGCATTTAGTAAGATCTCAATAAATCAATGAAGGAAGGAATAATGTTAGCATTATTGTCACTTGGGTGGAGGGGAGAGGAAGGCAGGCATGCACAGAGAGGAATCAGTTTCACTGCTGTCCTTCTTCTCTCTCTTCTTCTACCACCAACTCTTGTTGACATTTCTAGCACCCATCATTCTCTTGGGAAGCCCCTTAAAGGAATCGCTCCTCAGTGTCCCTGCTAGAGAAAGGTGTTCAGAACCACAGGGTTTCATTTCTAAAACACATATGTGAATCCTTGCTCCAAACTCCCCAGAAAGCCATAAATCTACCAAAGCATGGGGAAGCCTCCTTCTTCTTTTTCTTTTCTTTTCTTTTTTTTGGTTCCACACATCTATGCATTTTGATGTATTTTTTTATTGATAAAACTTTTTATTTTCTTACAGTAATTGTTCATGTTTGTACAATATTTGGTTTCTCCCCTCAGGTGTAGTTCCCATAAATCTTCCACCACTGTATCACCTGTGAACCATCACCATAGTCCCCTGTGCTCTACCCTCCTTTGTTTTGACCTCTCCCCCCTCCCCTGCTGTTTGTCTCAGATCTATAGTTTGCTTACAAGTTTTGCCCCCCTTTTTTTGACCCTTTGTTTGAGAAGCCTCATACTTGTAAGATTAACTGAGGTCATGGAAGCAAAAGAGATGAAGTCTTTACTGTGGGAATCTGATCAACTCAACTCCTTGGACTGGGCACAGACCACCCTTACGTAACTCACCAAGTCAGAAATTACAGGAGAAAAGTGGTTACTATTTTCCCACTTTCTGTCTGGAGTTCTGGGTTTCTGCTCTTCCCTTTGCAGAGGCGAGGCCATTACCATGATAATAACAGCTCTAAATAGTGCCTCCCTCAGATGGTGGAGGGTTTCCCATCCATGAGCTCACAGGATGGTGCAACAAATCTGCTTGCTTAAAAATATGTTTTGTCCTTTGCTGCAGAATCTGCTTGAACTGGTATTTCTGCAGTGTGTCCTCACCCACTTACCGAAGAGGAATCACATCTCCCATAACTGCAAAGCTTCTTCTGTTGCTTCCTATAGTCACTTCTAGGCTCAGAAGCCAATGACCTTTTTTTGTTAGAGAGGAAACTCCAAGTTCTTCACCAGGCATCCAAAGCCCTCCCAACTGAGGCTTCCTCTCCACTGTCCCCTTCTGGATGGTGATTACACAGGACATTTTCACTACCACACGTATTGTTCCTCTACCACCACTTGGTTGTGTGGATTTCAGATAATGCTCTTCCCCATCTAGATGCCTGCCTTCCTCTTCTCCAAGTCTGAGCCCCATTCCTTGGGATCAGCCCAAGCTCTGATTTCTCCACCATCTTCCCTGGCCACCTCTGGCTGAAGCCAACAGCCCCTTTTGTGTCCTCATTTCCTTAGCCTCCAGCAACATTCAACACATTGTTGAACTTCCTTGTCCCCTCTGTTCTGTGGCATCTGCCTGTCCTTCTCTGCCTCCTCTGTGGATACATCCTTTTCTACAAAGACATAAAGGTGACATTTATTCAAGGATGACACTATGGTCTCTCCTCTCATTTCTCACCTGTGTGCAAATGACTCAAAAACTAAATCTCCATCCTACACATTTTCCTTGAATTCTACCAACTCTTTTATCCAACTTAGACTCCCAATAATACTCACTCCAACTATGCCCAAGACACCTGTATGATCTTTCCTCCTGTTCTCCATTTCCTCTGCCTTCAATCTTGCCCCTATCAGTTTTCCTTTTCTATTGAATGTCTTTACCATCCACCCAGGCATGCAATCCAGAACTCTGGGAGTCATCTTGGGTCTTTTTGATATAGACACACTTTGATGCCTACTGTGTGCCAGACTCTGGCCTTCATTCATGTGGATCACACTGTCACAGTTCTCCATATATATGTTACCTCAGTCTCCAATATGACTGCAAGTTTCTGGAGAGTAGAGTCCACCTCTTATACAGCACGCCAGGCCCTAATTCGGGCATACTGCCACATCCCTAGCAGGCACCCAATAAATGTTCACTGGCTGCTTAAGCAGCCACATAGTTGCCATCGCCATAACACAAACAAGATAGATATTCCGAAGTTAGAAGAGGACTGCTCTCGGTCCTCTTAAAACCAGATGGCTGATTTGACTAACTCAAAGGGTTTTGTGGTGTTTTCCTGCTTTTAATTCTGTGACTCCAGGAGAATATGTGTGCTTTTTTACCAATGGAGAGCCTAATTTAAAGCGTTAAGTGTCTAAATTTTCAGTTGCACATATGGTGATGGGAGGACGGGACTCGGAAGAGTGATTTTGTGCTTGATAAAGAAGTTCTGGGATGGGAAGCAAATTTTATTAATTGTTTTTTTCAAGCATTATGATGCAACACATTAGGTGATGTGCATGAGATAAAGGGTTGAATCTGTTCTGCCAAAATGTAAAAGGGGAAAAGGTTATAAGGGAAATGATTTCTGAAATTAACCACAGACATGAGGAAAGGTCAATTTTATGGCATTCGGTGAAGTTACCTTTTAATATGAAAATCTTCAGAAAGACTGATGTAAATTTTATACATAATTATGAGGGATTTTGAAAAATAAAGTGAGGTCTTAAGTTAACTAAAAAGTTGCATTGAAGGGAAGTAGAGAAGAACTAACTAGTCCAACCCCTTATCAACTGCAGTATTCCCTATACACCAGGCACATTGTCTTCCATTAATTTCCACTTAACTATCACTTTTTTTTCATGGATTTGTTATCTTTGCTTACCTTTCATGTGACTCCCCAACCAGTTCTGTGAG
This sequence comes from Talpa occidentalis, assembly GCF_014898055.3. NCBI lineage: Eukaryota > Metazoa > Chordata > Mammalia > Eulipotyphla > Talpidae > Talpa > Talpa occidentalis. The sequence goes on from NW_023601151.1 coordinate 10,316, forward strand.
CATCTTAGTCAAAAATCATGGCCTCTACCATTCACTCAATTAATATTCATTGCAATGCCCATCCTGTGAATGCTCAATATATATTTTTGAACATATCTGATTATTAGAATTTTTTTTTTACATTTGAGCTCAATTCTTGAGATGTAGCTTTTAAATGTATATATATACTCTTCCCTTTAGAGCCACATAGGGTTAAGTTGAGGACTTGTCTATATAAAGGCTGCAAAGGACAGCTCAGAGTCCTTAGGATTGTTTATACTTGTTGTTTATTCATTCAACAAATATTCTTGTTTGCCAGACATATTTGAAGTATTGTAGAGACAGTCATATCACCAGTGCTTCCACACTGTCCAGCACATACGAGGCATCCAGTGAATATTAATTGAGTGAATGGTGGAGGCCATGATTTTTCACAGAACTGGTTGGGGAGTCACATGAAAGGTAAGCAAAGATAACAAATCCATGAGAAAGTGGGCAAGTGATAGTTAATTGGAAATTAATTGAAGACAAAAGCCAAATGGCTAGCAAACATCTGACATAATATTCAATCTCACCTAGTAATCAGGGAAATTGTAAATTAAAGTGACAAGATACCATTTCATTCTCATGACACTTGCAAAAATGGAAACATCTGATAGTAATAAGGGTTGGTAAGAATGTGGAACAATTAGAGCAGTAATACCCAATTGATAAACCAATTTGGAGAGTCATTTGGCAATATTTTATAAAATTAAAAAGTACAGACTAGACCCAGCAATTCCATCCCTAGTATATGCCTTAGAGAAATTATTTCATGTATGTAGAAAGAAACATTTATAAGAAGTTCATTGCAGATTTGTTGTATTAGAAAAGAATTGTAAATAATCTAAATGTTCATCAATGAAAGAATGAATAAACAAACTGTGTGTATTCACAAAAGCAGTACTTTGTGAATGGCTAGATCATATGTACAAACCCTAATAATTCTCAAAAGTCATAATTATTCAAAAAAGCAAGAGGAAGAGAGCTAAATTATGGTATTTGCATAAAACTTTAAAATAGCCGAAGCACTTCACAAAAATAACCATACAGAGTGACAATATGTGTGGGAATGAAAGATACCAAATTCAGGATAACAGTTGTGCTACCCTAAACTGAAGGTTATACTCCAGGGGATCATATATTTTATCCAACAGAGGAAAGAAGGTATTATATGTGTATATTATTATGATCCAAGATCAAGCTTGCTTTTTGGTAGCTTCATAACATTGTGACTTATCTTATACTTAGTTCAGCATCCTTGACTAGCAGGTTAAGTGTTAGAAAGCAGTGATCTTTACAGGAGGAGGTAGCATCCATTTTACTGAAAAGCCAAGGCTCACAGAGACCAAATTACTTCCCCCAAGGTCACATGAATCCCAGAATTCCATTGACCTTTCTTTCCTCTGAGGTTTTTCCAGCTTGCTCCAGTCAGCCCTCGCGCTTGCATTCTTGGTCCCAGCTGCTTGATTCAGGGGTGGATACCTGGAAGTTGGACTAGTCACATCATCTCTTTGGAAAGCTTTCAGGACTGGAAACTGACTGATTTTTTTAGAATTCACTGCAATGGATATGGAGTGAGATTCAAACTCCAAATACTATTTCAGAAACCTATTAATCTTAGAGAGCTGGTGTGCACAGGTTATCAGAGATAAGATTGGAAAATGCCTCCTGCAGGAACTGATGTGATACCTAAAATTGTATTCACACCCAGCTGACCTGGTCCTGATGAGCACCTCCATACGGTCCAATACTATTTGACTTAGTCACCCGAGGCCTTTATTTCTGTTTCCTGTTTTTGTCCTAATTCAACCTAACATTCTTCCTCTCATTCCTGAAGGAATTGTGTGCTACCATATCTCCTGTCATGAAATAAGACATTAAAAGTGTTTTCCTAACTGGGTCGCTACATGCAAAAGAATGAAGCTTGACCACCACCTCACACCATACACAAAAATCAACTCAAAATGGATTAAAGAACTAGACATAAGACCTGAAACCATAAAATATATAGAAGGAAATATAGGCGAAACACTACGTGATTTGCACATCAAAGACATCTTTACAGACACATCACCCAAAGCAGTGATAGTGAAGGCAAAGATAAACAGCTGGGACTATATCAAATTAAAGAGCTTTTGCACAGCAAAGGAGACAATAACAAAAACAAAGAGAAACCCCACCAACTGGGAGAACATTGTTGCACCCAACACTAATGATAAAGGACTGATCACAAAAATCTGCAAAGAGCTGATGAGACTCAACAACAACAAAGAAAATAATCCAGTCAAAAAATGGGCAGAAGAGCTTAAAAGAAACTTCTCTGAAGAGGAAATGCAAATGGCCAACAGGCATATGAAAAAATGTTCAACATCACTTGTCATCAGGGAAATGCAAATCAAAACTACCATGAGATACCATCTTACACCAGTGAGAATGGCACATATTAAAAAACTAGCAACAACAAATGTTGGCGAGGGTGTGGAGAAAAAGGAACTCTTCTGCACTGTTGGTGGGAGTGCAAACTGGTCCAACCACTGTGGAAAGCTGTGTGGAGATTTCTGGACCTACTAAACATAGAGCTTCCATATGACCCAGCAATTCCACTCCTAGGTATTTACCCAAAGGACACAGAAACATCAATTCCAAAGAACACCTGCACCCCTATGTTTATAGCAGCACTGTTTACAATAGCTAAGCTTTGGAAACAACCCAAATGCCCAAAAATAGATGACTGGATCAAGAAGATGTGGTACATATATACCATGGAATATTACTCAGCATTCAAAAAAGATAAACACATGCAATTTGCTGCAACATGGATGGCGCTGGAAGGGATCATGCTCAGCGAAATAAGCCAAAAAGAAAAAGAAAAATACCGGATGGTCTCACTCATAGCAGGAATCTAGAAAACTTAAATAATGGACCAGGAAAATAAATAACTATAAGAAAGTGAAAATCAAAATCAACAAAAAACTATGAACCAGAGACACTTTTAGGGGGGCGGGGGCGGGAGGGGAGGGATTGGGGTCAGAATGGGGGGCTGCAATTGTATGGGGAATATAACAATAAAATTTATTAAAAAAAAAAAAAAAAATAAAAGTGTTTTCCTAATATTCACTCATAATATTATGTATCTGTTTATTTAGCCAGATCGACAAAAATTAAGCAATGGGAAGAAAGAACTTTTAATTCCAAAGTAGGGAAAGATTTAGCGAAGCAATTGCAAGATATTAGGGGTTGATTTTAGTTTTCCTCCTGGGGCTTTTGGGGGCTGAGAGGCAGTTTTCACAAAAGGCAGAATTCAAGCACTAGAGGGAAAGAGATTTTGGGGCCAGGACCTCTCTGGCAACCAAGGAACAGCACCCGGGAGTTGGCCATCTCCGCATTTACATGGGATCAGCCTTGTGCATTTTTGTTTTATGCAATAATTTGGGTGGAGCTTGTGCTTTCATTCTGAAGAGTGCAATGAACTTTTTCTTTTGAGAAAGCCTACAGTTGAGTGACATGTTTTAGATCACAAGAGCCCTCAAATTTCAATTTTAATTAACTGAAACACTGACACTTTTTATTTTATTACTATTATCTTTGGTATAGAAGTTTTGAAGGCTAATGATTATTCTTGGTCCTCGGAATAATCTTTAGGCAAAGCAAAAACAGTTAAGGAAATTTCCATAAAGACTCCTTATTCATGGCAGCAACCCCCATTGATAATTAATCCCATTACAAGATATGAATGTGGAAATCAACTGACATTTTGTTTCTCTGCAGGAAATGCTAAATATCTCCCATGTTGCTGACTGTCCTTTGGGACATAGAAAATTTTAGAGTGTAAGGGGAAGATAGGAAAGATTTCTTGAATAAGTAGAACAGCCTATTAGGTCAAAATAATCATACAGGGAGTCCCTGTGGGTTTTGCATTAAGCATAGCTTTATGGAAAATACAGATTGAGGCAATTAGTCCCTTCCAATTTTATGCAAGCAGTAGCAATGGGAAGGGTGCCAAGAGGGATGATTAAGGATTAAGCAACAGCATGGGAACTTGATCAGAAGCTCCAAAATTTTTGCCAGCACCTGATATTTCTACATCACCACCTCCTTGATTGTGAAAGGTGGGGCCCTTCTCCAGAACTCCACCCGCTGGTCCACTTAATGCTCAAAGGAAAGTTGAGGAAGAGAAAGAATCTGTTTCCACCAACTTCTACTGGGGAACACAGCCAGGAGAGGCAGGAAGAAGCATGCTCGTTTCCAACCTTTCTGGCAAGCTCAAGTGGCAGCAAAGCCATTGCCAATTCTATTTTTTAATACAGATTTTAAAAGGGTTGTGTCTACACATGCAAAGGGAAGTGCATGGTACGCAGTTAATTTAGGAGGACAACATTTTTTTTTAATTAAAAAAAAAAAAAAGGCTAAACTGTTGCCTGACTCCAGATATTAGTTTTACACACAGTGGATCCAAATTGGGGTGGGAGCCTGAAGTGTGCAGCAGTTCCTCTGCTGTTGTGTGAGCTGCTTGGCTACTTGATAATCACCCCCCTTCCCAGCCTGGGCCTGAGACCACCCCTGGGATTACTCAGTTTAAAACCAGAGAAACTAGGAAATAGGGAGTTCTTTTTTTTTTTTTTTTTTTTTAAAGATTTATTTATTTTATACAAGCACTGGATACAGTCAGAAGCACGGGAGGGTGAGAGAATTCACCAGAGCCAGAGCAGGGAGCAGAGCAGGCAGAAGGACCGAAGACACTGCTGAGGGGAGCAGCGGGCGGCAGGAGAGGTCTGCGCGCCATGTGGGACCCTCCTCTGGTGGCCGGGGAGCAGCCGGGGATCGAACCGGCGCTGCAGAGGCCGCGGGCAGCCTCGCAACCCAGCGCTCAACCGCTGCGCCACCGGGGAGGCCCGGAAATAGGGAGTTCTTTACTTTTGGAAAGAGTATTGAATTCCTAAACCTAGTGGATCCCAATGTGAGTGGCACTTTGGTAGTCCAAGTTTGATAACTATCAAGAGAGGACTGGAGTGAGAGCTAGAGACTACCTGAGACTCAGGTCTCGCTCCTCTCATCAGCAGTTTCACAGCTTGTTCCATAAAATATTTAAAAAGTCATTTTGACATTTTTTAGGAAAATTTGTGTTCAAAAGATTACATGCAGATAAAGAAATCATTCATTTATTTAGTTTGTGCTAAATTTAACAGCCTTTCAATATTTTAGCCTTTCAAACAGAAAATGTGTCTGGCCATCACAGAAAAGGTTGCCATGGGCATCCTGTACCTAACGCCTTTGCATAGTAGTTCCAGTTAAGTTCTTGGAAGCAAAACTGTTGATGCAAAGGACATTTTTGTCTCTTGTGAATATCCCACAGTACCCAGTCATGCTCAGTTGAGTAGTGAACACACGGTATGTGCTAAACAAGAGACACTATTACACTGTGGTTGAAACCCCAACTCTGCTATCAGCCAGTCCTGGCTTTCCAACTCTTGGGTAAGTTACCCATTCAAGACCAATGCTTACCATCTGTTAAATGCAACAACAATAACATATTGAAGTAGCTGTGTGCCAGGTACTGTTTTAAATACTAGGCTCATTTTACTTTTCAAACAATGTATGTTGTAGAATCGTGATGTAGGTGCTATTTGCATCCCAGTTTCCAGATGAGGAAACCAGGAACAGAGAAGTTACCTATTTGGCCCAAAGTCACTCAGCTAGTAAGTAGTGGCATCAGAATTTATGCTTGGAAGTCTGGGTCTACAGCCCATCTTTTAAGCACTTTCTCATGGAGGACATGCATATAATAAAGAGCTGATAATGAGAAGATAGGTAGGTAGATAGATGAGTAAGCAATGGAGAGAGAAAGAATATGAATGAGGCTATGTGACCCTCGTGAATTCATATGGTCTGGCTGCAGTAAAGATGCCAGTCCTTCCTCCTACAATGAACATCCTTTAAGAATGGACAAGCTGGCCTGACAGATTTCCGTAAGATTTTATTTCTATGAAGGGGAAGACTGGGAATAGGGAAGCATGTGACTCTGGAGATCTGTTAAATCACTTAGGCCAGAAATCAACAGAATCATGGGAATATGTATATTTCTTAGACTGGAAAGCCAATGGTACTGATTAAGGAAGTTGTAATGACTCTGAAAAATTAAACTTCCCTCTGAGGAAGCCAAAACAGAGGGTGGAGCTAGTAGTTACAGATCGTGACCTCTGCCAGTAACAGCATGGAGATCAGGCCAAATCAGCTGGGGATTTCTTTTCAGTAAAGTGAGATGTGACATTCCAGCATGGGTAGGCAGGTTCCTAAAGGGTGAGACCAGCTGTCCCTAGTTGAGTGCATTACAGGCATCATCTCATTCAATCTCACCACATCTAACTGAGGAAACAGAGTCACAATGAGGTGATGTGACTTGCCCAGTAGTCTGTGCTCTCATCTATCACAGTTAGCCTGAAGAGGAGTAGAAGTTTCTCCCATAGGGAGCACTGTCAAGACAGGGGTTTTTGTCCTGTGTAGGCCATTGAAGGTGGGGCTGGGTAAGGTTGGCCAATATACCACATAACTCCAAGCCTCTGTATTCTCACCTGTAAAATAGGCATAGGAGTGGTAGGGACAAATGAGGCAACTCATATAGAACAAGCAGGCATGTGGTCAGCACTCAAAAATCAGAAAATGCAGACTTCTTTTTTTTTAACTGGTGTCAAAAATCACAATAATTAAGATTAGGTCTTTTATATTTAGATTGTGACTATAGAGTAATAAGTATCAAAGCATCTCTTGCTCAGAAAGTGGAATAAATATAGCATAGACCATTGGCATTCTGAATGAGGATAAAACCAAGACTACTACTATGGATTGTTTTTAACAGGAAATTTCCAGACTCCATGTGGCTTCAGACTTGCCCTGTTTGGGACTGAACTCTAGCATACATGGAGTAAGTACCCAACTGTGATCTACAAATTATCCAAAGAACAGAGAAATCTAAGGAAAATTCACAAAAATAATTATCCTGCTAAGTAGAATAAAACTGTGCTTGCTTGGACTGAATTGAAGTAAAAATTTTTCCTAGAGGTCAATGTCTGAGTTACAGAATTTTTTAAATTTTTAAAAAGAGAATTGGTGTTTCATTATGATAAGATAATAGTTGCTATTTATGAACTTTTTTTTAAAAGATTTATTTATTTATTTATACAAGCACTGGGTACAGTCAGAAGTGCAGGAGGGTGAGAGAATTCACCAGAGCCAGAGAGGAGAGCAGAACAGGCAGACTGAGGAAGTACACTGCTGAGGGGAGCAGCGGGCGGCAGGAGAGGTCTGCGCGCCATGTGGGACCCTCGCTGGTACCCAGGGATCAAACCGGCGCTGCAGAGGCTGCAGGCAGCTTCGCAACCCAGTGCTCAACCTCTGCGACACCGCAGAGGCCCCTATTTATGAACTTTTGTTCTTACTTGGGTGCTGGGCCGTGAGTCTGACACACATCTGGGAGAGAAGTAATTGTTGGACATATTAGCTTATGTGTTATCCTCTTTCCCCCAAACCTTGTTAACAACAGACTTAATTATTATAAAGTCCTTGTAAATAGCCGAATCAAAAAGCCAAAAAGTCCTACAATGAATTATTTAAAAATGTTATAGTTTTACTATATGCCATGATGACGTGGTAAACAGTTTCCTAAATTAGTTCAAATCATACACTTTTGAAATTATATACTATAATTTTAAAATGTAGATCTGTGTATCTTCTGAAATCCTGTAATACAAAGGATGGGAAAACAGATTAGGTGAGTCTGTGTCCCTACCAAGCAGGGTCCCCTCCTCTTTTGAGTTGGCATAGGGCCATTCCCCCAACCCCTCACACACATACAACCTCAGGAAGACTCCTTCAGGAGAGATTGTGCTCTCCTCGAGTGCAGCCTCTTGCTTGTAGGCAGTGGGACTTGATGAAGAAAACTGGTGTACTTAAGTTGTTAATAGAGAGAACACCTGGGGAAATATTAGCTTGTAACTATGAACCTTAGTACCATTCCCAAGTCAAGAATGGCAGATGTCAGGTTTGGACGGAGCCTCCAAACATGAGTCTTAGATTGGGACAGGCCTGCTAAAAATAGGAAATGGATGGGGCTGAAGCTGAGGCTCCCAGTGGAAATCTCTCACAGGGCACCCGCTTTAGCCTGAGAAGACCAGGCTGTATCAGGGACACTAGGCTCACAGCAGTTCCAGAGAGACTAATTCCAGAAAGTCACACCAGTTACTCTGGCCTCAGATGTAGCTTCCTTTATGTACAGTCATGCACATAATTTGCAGCTTCCTCCATTACATTTCCTTGAGCATCCCATACGCTTCCTGTCTCAGAACCCACTGGACATGTTTTCTCTGCAAGGAAATTCCTTCCCTCAACTTCTTATATTTCAGGTCTCACCTCCTAGAGTTCTCTAAGGAGTCTTTTTGCTTTCTTCCTTTCACTCTGTTCCCTTCATGGCACATGGCACAAATTTAATTCCATGTCTGTTTGTCGGTTCATTGGTCTTTTGTCTGCTTCTGCCATTAGTCTGGAAGTCCCCAGAAGGGCATATCTGACTGTTCATCATTGATTCCAGTGTTGAGCACAGAGCTGGGAACAGGGTAGGTGTTCAATAAATGTTGCCAAGTAAATAGAGGAAGGAATGAAACTCCCAACCACTCCCTGGGCAAAATATTTGGAAGAAAATTTCAGTAGAACCATGGAGTAAGAAATTATTAAGTGCCTTTGGAAAAAGGGTAATTCAATTTTTAAAACATCCTCTGCAAGAATCCCAGGAGAAAAAGAAACATAAATAATTTGGTTTGTGGTATTTCCTGGAAATGTCTTAATGAGATCGCCCATTTGACATCCAAAGCTGTGGGAATGTTGCCCCTTTCATAGTTTGTCTCTTCCTGGTTGCATTTCCAACAGGATTATAATGAGAAAATAAGAGCTTAGATTTTCATTACCCTGAGATATTATGTACGGATTTTGAAGGACTATTAAGGCAATATTGACATCTTGGTCACTTTACTACTCCTCAGCATGAAAAAAAGGAGTATAAAATCTGGTTATTTCATAACAGTTTTAGTAAAGATGTGGGAGGAGAGGATGTAAAAGTTATTGGCCAGACTGAGGTTATATTAAGACAGTAAATTTCATTTATTTAATGTGTCCCTACGCACCATGGCCATAGCCTTTCAGTCTCTGAATCATAAGCCCAACTCCAGATTGACACAGTGGAGGTTATGGCTGTTACTGTCTGGGGCTGAACTTGGAACTGGTGGGACCTATATTTCATTGCTGCACTGATCTACTGGTTGGAGAGTGGACCCCACAGCTTTGGGGTTACTAATTTGTGCTGCAGAATTAATTTGAGCACAGAGTAGGTCTACTCTTCGGGGTGTGGGCTGAGCATCCAGATGAGGAAGGAACTGTGAGGGAAGAAGAAATACCCTCCTTCAATCCTAGTAGCTTAATACTGGAGAAGCTCACTTAGAATTCATTCTTTCATTCATTCATTCATTCACTCACTCACTCACTCACTCACTCACTCACTCATTCATCCAAAACACATTTTATACCCTGTGAATAATGAGCAGTAACTACAACGTAGCAGACATCAGCTGGATGCCCACTTTTCCCAATTCTTGTTGCATTGCAATGGGGAACATAAAAATCACCATGCAGGATGAATCTGAACAAAGTGATCATGATGACCAATGGGAAAAATTATGATTCCTCCATGATCTTTAAAAACTCTTATTGTTGGGTCTCCCCAGTAGTGCAGCGGTTGAGCGCTGGGTTGCGAAGCTGCCCACAGCATCTGCAGCGCCGGTTCGATCCCCGGCTGCTCCCCGGCCACCGGAGGAGGGTCCAACATGCCGCCCGCTGCTCCCCTCAGCAGTGTACCTCGGTCCTTCTGCCTGCTCTGCCTGCTCTGCTCCCTCCTCTAACTCTGGTGAATTCTCTCACCTTCCCACGCTTCTAACTGTACCCAGTGCTTGTATAAATAAATAAATAAACAAACAAACAAACAAACAAATAAATAATAATAAATCTTAAAAAAAACTCTTATTGTTGGTTATAAATGTGTAGGAAAATGTAAACGACAGTAAAGCAATTTTTTAGTACTCTCAATCAATAATATTAGAAACACTGCAAATTTGTGTCAAAAAGCTTATCAAGACTTCTTTGCATAGTACTTGCCTTCTCTTCTCATCCTATAACAATATGGGCAAACATCCTTTCTAATTGTTGGCAAATTATCATAATCCTTTCTAAGTTTAGATCAGCTTCCAGCATTTTATCCTTTGCTCTTTCTATGTCAACATGAAGTATCTTTGAGAGTTCCTTGAATGTGAAATGGCTTGCCAGCATCACTTCTTCCAGGACATCATCATGTGTGTGTGTTTTTTTTTTTTTTTTTGGTCATGACCACTTTGTTCGTTTATGTCAATAAATTTGCCCTCACTGGTTCCTCTGACTGCAAATTTAGAATAAATCTGACAGGAAAGATGTCAAATTCCATGGTTGGCTATTTTTTTCTGAATCTTCATTTAAATTTGACTTCTAGGAAATGACTTTTCATTACCATGCTGCACTTTTATCTTTTCTGGCTAATTCTCTCTTTTGATTATCAATATTTGCAAAATTTCACCTGGGTTTATAACTGGGAGACAAGAAGGCAACCCAATTACTGGCTTCTTGTCTGTGTGTGAACTGACTAGAAAGTAGGAAGTGACCAATCACCAATAGATGTTAGGAAAAGCAACAATTTGTTTGCAATCGTGGTGTGAATTTGCTTTTTTTTTTTATCAAGTGATTTGTGAATTGAAGAATGAGCAGTGAATGTTATACTTGATGAAATTATTCACAATTCATATGTCATAGTACCTTCAGTTTGAACGGTGTTATGAGGCGAGGGATTTGTGCTATTTAATGAAATTGTAATAATTAAAGTTCAAGCATATTGACACACTGCAAAGTGGAAATGCCCACACATGATAGGGGTAACTAGACAGTGTATGTGTGGGGTATTAATAGAGAGTCCCACCCGGTCTGCAGAGTCAAGAAGGTTTCCTAGAAAAGGTCACATATAAGCTGATATTTGATAAATGGGGAGGAGTTAGTCTGAAGAAGGAAGGAGGAGTGTCAGGGGAAAATTGTTCTAGGCAGAGGTTGGCAAACACATAAAGCCCCAAACGTAAGAAAGTGCATGGGGCATGGGGTGGCAGCCCTGGTTGTTTCAGGCTGGTTGTGGGTAACAGCCTATTTCATTGTCTTGCCTGCCTCCAGCCCTACAGGCTATTGCTCTTGGTTACCAGGCAGCAGTGGCTGCTGTGGGTGGGAACCTCAAATGCTCTGTTTTGGGATAGTCACCCGATACAGCTGCTGAAGGACAGTCTACTGCTTCGTGCAGACCCAGGGGCCCACCTTTGGCAGCCGGGAAAGTCACCAGAAAAATGGAAACAAATCAAACAAAATGAATTCATGCTGGTTTGTATACTTGATGTAAGAAACACTAATTTTGAAGATACAAATATTCTACATACAGAGAGAAAAATCCCTTTTACAAGTCCTAGTTCAGAAAGTTAGTTCAAATCTTATATGAATACATGATAAACTGCATTTCTTATCAAACTAAACACAGCATATAGTGTCTTATTCTATCTGGCTAAAAGCTGAATGGTTATTATTAGCTGCCCAGCCCAGACAATACTTTTATAAATAGCTCATCTCCCCATTTTACAGATGGGGGAGCAAAGGTTAAGTCACTGTAGGGTTACAGATTCGAACCTAAGACTTATTCTAAGCCTGAACTTTTAGTCACTCTATTACCACTCTATTAAATTATAATTAATGTAAACAAACACCAATGTGAAACTGAATGATTATTTTGTATAAGATAAACAGACCGAGATAAATACTAGTCAAGAATGTCTTACCTTTGTAGAAACATGAGACAGAATATGCTAAAGAGCAGGAGTTTTCAGAAGTTTGGTGAAACTCAGTGGAATGCCAGGCATGAACAATGAATTCAAGATTCTATTAGGAAAGCAAAACAATAATATTATCTCAATTATTGAGTTAAGGAGATTTCACCATCTACATTCTAGCCATGAGTAAGACATTTATTTGAATTAGATAAGAAGACATAATGTCATTTGAAGGAGGCCCAGTAAATTTAATAATAGAGATAAATGAAACTGACAATGATCTCACACTTTATAAATCTAAACATGGAACCAAGGTTAGACAGAGACCCTAGTGGTTGATGAATGAGCTTGTATGCTACTTTTCACACCA
>NW_023601153.1:0-22624 GCF_014898055.3 Talpa occidentalis
ACACTACTTCCTTTAGAGTTGAAAAAGGCAACATTTCCTAGTGGAAAACAATTTATTTTTAGTAAGGTAGTTTGGATAAATTTGGATCTCATCTCCAGCTTTCAAGTAGGATGGAGAGACTTGTAAGGCTTGAACTGAAAAATCACAAAAAAACAACCCTGGAATTTGGAGAGAGGAGGAGCTTGTCTAGCTGCACACTAGTTGTGTGACCAAGAGAAATGAATCTGGCTGAACACTTCAATTTCTTCACCTTAAAGTAAGAATAATAATACTACCTCAAGATAATAATAGTACCTCAAAGAGTTTTTATAAGGAGTCTTAGTTGAGACTACATGCAGAAACAGTATTACTTAGACTCTACTGGGAACACAATTGTTATTCCACCTTCTTTCCTTTCATCGCTTTCACCCATCTGCACAAAGGAATAGGGTGGCTGTTTCCTTTTACTCTATTAATAATATACAAGCTGGTAATAAAACATTGGCAAAGAAATTAAAACCTATTGCAGTATAAGTCATTGCTTAAATTAATCACTGCTATAGCCTTTTAAATTTTATTTAGCAGATTTAATAGTATCAGGACCATGATGTTTATTCATATAGCTTGATTTAGATTATAATAAATTGTCAACAAATTTACAATTAAATTTATAATTAGTTACAAGTATATTTACTTATGTATGTGTGATATATACTATACACACATATGCATATGTAGGTGGTTGTTTACACAAACATAAACAAACATAAACCATCGAAGTATGTGATATGCAGGGACATAGACACAAAACTCATTCAGATGAGTATGTAGCAACATAACACAGTAGTGAAATAAAGTGACTATATTTGAATATCTGCTCTTGGGTAGTGTGTGACTTCAGGAATGCATTAGCCTATTTTTTAGTGTATTTATTGGAAAATGGGAAAAACAATATTAGCTACTTCATATGGGTGTTGGGAATATTTAAGATGATGAGTTTTTATAAAGTGCTTAGCAACTAGTAAGTGTATGTAAATGAATAAACATCCTTTAACTATAAGGCCATAATAATGTTATATAACCTGTTTTTTAGCGTTTTCTCTTTACATATCACAATATGGAAGTATCATTGTTTTGCTAAAACATTATTTGATGCTTGAGTAATATTCAAATGGACGAAAGAGTGCCTAGCAATGCCGTCATGGTGGATAGAAATACATAAATTTTTTATGATTAAAATAGTGTAAATACTTGTTGCTCACTTTTTACTGACTTCTCTTAAGATAAATTCCCAGAATTTCTGGATCAAATGGTATATACATTAAACTTGTTGACATATATTGCCAATTTCCTTTTCTAAAAGATAATACCATTTGTACCCATCAACTGTATGCGAGTGTTTTTGCATAGAAACTATGCATAGTAAATTTAGAATACAAGTACTAAGCAGATTGTCTATTGTGTAAATAAAACAAAAACGTCAAAAAATGAGGGCTTAGAGATCATGTTCAATGTGTGAAACACTGGAATGTGGATACTGAAGTTTAACACTAATTACCCTTGAATAGTTGGTGAAAAAAATCTCTAGTATTTTCTTTCTTTGTTTTCTCTTTTTAAAAGTTGTATAGTTTTTTGTTTTGTTTTTTTTTGGTTTGTGGGTTTTTTTTTTTTTTTTTTTTGTGTGTGTGGGACCCTCGCCAGTGGCTGGAGATCAAACTGGCGCTGCAGAGATTGTGGCAGCCTCGCAAGCCAGCGCTCACCGCTGCGCCACCAGGGGAGTCCCTAAATGTATCATTTTGTAGTAAGATGTGTTGGGACCATGGTGATGGTACATTGTCAATTGGTGGTGGGAATTTCAAGGGACCATACCAGAGATGATAAGGCATACATTGTATAAAAATGAAGAATAATGAAAAAAATACATAAAAGAAAAGAAAAAAGATGTATTGTAAAAGTGCAGACTCACATATTTTGTTTATCTTTGCAATGCAGGAATCCATCCATGCATGCAAGTAGTGTTTCATGGTATTATATGTGCTCTCAAACTATCTTTTTGGATACATTTTTGATAGTTAGTCCCTGAATACCTAAAGGTGAATCATCAAGAAAGTTGCACTTCATGGGCCTCCCCGGTGGCACAGCGGTTGAGCGCTGGGTTACGAAGCTGCCCGCGGCCTCTGCAGCACTGGTTCGATCCCGGCTGCTCCCCAGGCACCGCAGGAAGGTCCTCTCCCTGCCGCCACTGTTCCCCTCAGCAGTGTACTTCGGTCCTTCTACCTGCTCTGCTCCCCGCGCTGGCTCTGGTGAATTCTCTCACCCTCCCACGCTTCTGACTGTACCCAGTGCTTGTATAAATAAATAAATATTTTTTTAAAAATCTGTTAAAAAATAAAAAAAAGAAAGTTGCATTACAAATGTCTTCATTAATGTATTTTATGCATTCTTAAATCATGCTGCTTAATTAGTTAATTATTTTTACCAAGATTTTTGTTTAGTGTTTTTAGTTTTCACTTTGTCCTTTGCTTCCTTATGCATTTTTGTTTTAAAAAATGGAATTTGGGGGGCTTCCCTGGTGGCGCAGGCGGTTGAGCACCGCACTGTGAAGCTACCCGCGCCCGCTGGATCCGGTCAGCCGGCCAGGGTCCCACATGGCGCGCAGACCTCTCCTGTCTCACCCACTATTCCCCTCAGCAGTGTGTTTCCTCAGTCTGCCCGTTCTGTTCCCCGCTCTGTCTCTGGTGAATCCTCTCACCCACCGGTGCATCTGGCCTGTACCCTGGTTCTTGTATAAATAAATAAATAAATCTTAAAAAAAAAACTGAAAAAAATGGGATTTTGGAATATCTTTAAACTATGTAGATAGACAGGGGCATCTAACAGTCACAGAAGTCAACTACCTGAGTTCCACTGACTAATAAGAAATTTCTCACTTGTAAATACAAGCTACCATGTCATCCTTGATTGATTACATTCTTCATCAATCTGTTTTGAAATCTATAATCACTCTGCCTCTCCTATATCAGCTATGTATAATTTTTTGATGGAAAAGGATAAGAACTCCAGAAACACTTCTGTTTCAGGAGATCTTCCTGGACGGTAATGAGCACATGGCAGCCTGGGTTTTTATTACAGAGGAGTCCACGTGAAAGAAGTTTCAGGACTTTCTGAGACTTGAGCTCCAAAAATCACAGAATCACTTCTACCTCACCACCCTATGGGTTAAGCCAGCCACAAGGCCAGCCCTAATAGAAATTAGAGGAGAAACAAACTCAGCACTTGATGGGAGATACCACTGCAAAGAATTGTGGCCAGATTTAAAACCTACAATCTACCACATTACCATTCAAGGTTACCCATTTACCTATTTTGAGTTGTATTAAAAAATTTCTGACTTATCATGTAAAACCAGAAATTTTGTTTTTAATCTTCCTCTTTCCATCCTTACTCTTCTTTTGTTCATATAATAGACAAGTCTGAATTATTTTTAAATTATCTGATTTTCTTTTTATAATAAAATGTGTTATATACCCTATATGCATCAGTGAATTATGCCCATTTGTTAAGCTTATAAGTAATGACTCATTTCTCATTAGAAGTTTTTTATTTAATTTACTTATCTAAGACTCTAAAAAATCTTGCAATAATCAGTGAAAACAAAGACTGTACATTTCTTCCCTAAAAGGGCACCTCTAACATGTCTGTAGTCTGCAGAGAAATTTATGTTCTAATGAACTCTCAAAGACCACAAATCTGAGAAGTTTTCACTTTTGAGAATGAGGATGAATAAAAAAATAACTGGGTAAAATAGATGATAATTTTATGCAAGTCTGTTCTGTTGTTTCTTTGGAAGTAATTATTTTCAAAAAATTCTAAAACTGGTCAGATTCAAGTAATTTAAATGTAATATTTCAGTGATGATAAAATTTTATTATATAACTACATAACTACATGTATATATGCACATCTAGTTGTTATGCTGTTGTCATGCATTTGTAGAATTATCTATTAAGAAATGAGGTTTATATATTTTCAATACTGTACAATGCCTTTGTGTTTATTTCTGAAAATTCAAATGTGGTATCGATGTTTATGTATTTAAGAATAATATTATATTAGTAATTTCATTCTTGGTTGTAGCCTTTTTAATGCTCTAGAATTTTCAGGCTCAGAACTATAGCTTAGAAATAATGGACTTGGGCCTCCCCGGTGGCGCAGTGGTTGAGCGCTGGGTTGCGAAGCTGCCCACAGCCTCTGCAGTGCCAGTTCGATCCCCGGCTGCTCTCTGGCCACCAGAGGAGGGTTCCACAAGGCACGCAGACCTCTCCTGCCGCCGGCTGCTCCCCTCAGCAGTGTACTTCGGTCCTTCTGCCTGCTCTGCTCCCCGCTCTGGCTCTGGTGAATTCTCTCACCCTCCCGCTCTTCTGACAGTACCCAGTGCTTGTATGAATAAATAAATATATCTTAAAAAAAAAAAAAGAAATAATGGACTTGGCCTGGAGGATCTGTGACAAGTCATATCGTTATAATCATATTTTCCACATATATTAGTTTTTACAGATATAATATCTTAGTGTTTCTGATTATGCTTCATTCTCCCAAAATGCAGAGCTACACTTGTCTCAGACTCACTGAGTTGTTTGTATTCCTCTCTTTCTCTCTTTGCACAGGATTCTGGCTCAACTCCAGTACCTCCAGTACTATGCATTCACTTAACTTAAAATCACATGTTTAAAATATTTCCCACCTAAAACCTTTCTGTTACCAATGTATAGTTGAAACATGAGGTAGTTTGACTATTTCTGAACACACAACATGTACTGCATCAGTCTTACTGCATCAGTCACTTGGATATGTTCTTTAAGGTATGGTGTCATCAAGAATGTATTGAAAAAAATTCTACCATGTTATCGTTTTCTTTTGCATTGCAATGCCATTTGACAACTCTATTATTCTCCTCTGGTTTAACTTTGGTGGAATTAAGTGTCAGCAGAAAAATATTTTGTTGGTTTTTATTTCCCAAAGTACATATTAAGTTTGTTTTTAAGAAACTGCAGCATGATATTGTTTCAATTCATCCATAAAACAAATGACTCTCAAAAATTCCATAAGATAAGTAAAAAGCAATATCTGTTCTTTCTCAGAATCATAAGATATTTTACTACATAAGCAGAATGATATTCACGGTATGGTGAGAACCCTTCTGAAGTAATCATTTGTGAATTCAATTTCTTAAGCTTTATTGACTCACATGTTTTAATAAATATATGTACAGATGTAATTAATAATGAAAACTTCCAGGTAAAGCCTGAAAGGTCAAACAACAAGGTCATTATGAATGGATACCGTAATGTCTTTGTAAGATCATTTTGACTCGAACTCTTTTGTTGGACATAAATTATCAACATATAAAGAATTTAATGTCAATATTGATATATTTGAAACTTCTATCTGCTTTACTCTGCTGGCCAAAAGCTTGCTTCATGGCCATCATATTTATGAAACTATTTCCTTAGATATCTCAGGAAAATAATTTAATTTATATAGCTTGTCTATGTATACTTATGATAGTGATGCTGGGTAAACTTTATGACTTAGAATAACTAATAAAAAATATATATGGCTTTGAATCATTCAGATCTGGTTGGAATTCCATACCCACTATTTTTACTTTTCATCTTTTCAGTTATCTAACCTTGAGTTTCGTGATATCTGAAATGGGATGATTAATATCTAAAATGTAGGATTTGGCAAATATAAATGAAATTATGTATGTAAATGGCCTACATTTAGAAGCCACTAAATCATATTAGTTTCCATTTTGTATTTCCCTATCCTCAACTATCACATAGTTTTATATAGTCATTGCTATTACAACATATGGTATAGTGATTTTTTTCACAATGCGCAAAGGTTAGGAATGTAGAATTTTTCTTGACTTTTCTCTGTAATGAAGAGTTCTATAAAAGAATATGAAAGGAATTTAAACAAAAAATCTTGGGAAGAAAAGCAATTAAATCATATATTAAATTTGCATCTGGAAAGTTTGGTTTCATTTAAAAAACTAACAGAAAAAATGAAATTAGAACTAGATATTATTTACAACTATTAGCTTCAATTAATATAAATTTTCATGTACCAAATATTATTATTAAATGCTTACTTTGTGCTAGTAATAACAGAATTGCTGTGTAAACTGAAAAATATAAAAGTACACTCCCCAAGATCAAAGATATATCTGAATGTTTTTTTCACCTGTCAATATGAGAGTTGCATGTAACATCATTATAAAAAACATAATTTCCTTTTTAAGCAAATAGACAACATATGCTTAGAGAGAGAGAAACAAAGCATGGCATAGATAAATTTATATGACAGATAATTTTATATGATAGATAATTTAGCTCTCTAGCCCTTTAAGTTTTTTGTTCCTGGCCTCTTGTGCAGTGAAGCCAGCTTAAAACATTCCACTGTTCTGATTTTCCAACTGAATACCATATTTAAGAATTTTCTTTGTGTTGGTTCAGCTTTCCACTCCACATTTTTCTTTAAGGACTTTTTCTGTGTATATAATCCTTCTAAATAATCTGAACTTTGTGTTGTCAGACATGCCCTGCACTTTCTTGCAACTGTGAATTTTATTAATTCAGCTTCTTCCTAGATTCTCTTACTCCATATTATGCTTTTTAAAAATATGGTTAATATCACCCCTTTTTGAGGCAAAACCCCTCACATTTTTATAAAGTTCTTAATTCACATAAAAGCAGCTAATACTCCTGGTTTTGTTTACTAAATACTTGGATCTTTAAAAATAGTTAATCTATAGAACAGTGCTAGAGAATACAGATTTTCTTCATTTTATTGAAGAAAATATTAAATTTCAGAGATTTAACAAAATGAAGTAATAGAAGTATGGAGTAGTAAATATTGTATTCAAATTTATTATGACCCGATTTTCTTTGTTCTCTTTTCTTCTTTTTTCAAGAGTTTCCATCTAACTTAATGCCTTTCTTGCTCCTTATTAATATTTCAGTCTACCATTTATAATACCTATTTTATCACCTCACTAAGATGTAATTTTTAAAGGCAAAAATTGTATATTATTCATTCAATAGGAGCTAAATAAAATTGAAAGAATAAAGAAACCTAAGAGCTATCACAGATTTTTAGACAGCCCCAGGCAAAAAGAATAAGATAATAAGCCACATTCTTGTCAGATTTCTGCAAGCTCTAGAAAACAACCAATAATCAAGGATTGCTGACATACAAAGAAAACTAAGAATTATCCTAAAAATGGAATCATGAAATTAAGTTTTAAAAATGTGTCAGCATCATTTCAACAAATAAGTCTGTAAATTCATATCTAGATGCTAAATATATCAGAGGATAACAACAGAAAAGGTTAGGTAGCTAACTACAAAACTGAAAGTAGCAGGCACAGCAGAGAAAGAAAAAGCTGTTTGATTCAATAGACATTTCATGCAAGCTATGTTTTTGTTGCCATTGTTTGATTTAGAGAAACATGGAAAGCTGCAAGTGTTCTATGTATTTTTATTGCTTAATTTATTATTGTTCTGAATCTTCTACTAGAATTAAGGGTGATTCCCTGTTGCTTTTTCACCTGGAGCTGATATGCAACTGTAAAGGCAGGACAGGGCACAAGGCAGGTTTTCTGATCCCATGCAGACCGGGTAAAGGAGGAGTCAGAGTCCTCAGTAGTTTTGCAGGTCTTTTATTTGGGGTTCACCAGGCATATGGCAGGCAGGGGTGCTGGCTGGGGGGCTGGGAGGCTGGCAGGCCTCCCAGCCCCCAGCAAGTCCTCACTCTATCTGGGCTCTCTAGCGTTCGTTCTGCTGCTTCTCGGCTTCGGCTGAGGCTGCTGCTGCTGCTGGTGCTGGTGCTGGTGCTGCTGGCGTCCCCCGTGACGCCGCCCTTAAAAGCACAGTCTTAGCTCAGCTGAATCCCATCTACCTATGCCCACACCCTATTCCAGGTGCCCACCATCAGGCATGCATTCAGGACAAGGATCCATCATCTATCCTGATGGCGGAAGGGCAGAAAAGCCTGATATTTTCTTTACCCTACAGTCCACCCCCTCAGGGTTTTCTGCCATACAGTCTATACATACATATACAATTTTCTAAGCAAACAAACAATGCAGCCATGGCCCAAAAAGCAAATACATCAAATATAACAAAATACAATATAACAAAATACAACAGAACACAAATAAGTCCAGGCAGGGCACCAACCAAGTGCAAAAGACAATTATTGGTACCAGCAGATGAGCCACCAAATCTGCTGCGAAGGCACTGCTCATACGAGGGAGGGGAATCACTCACGGCATCTACTATAACATACCAGGAGCCGTCAGGCTTCCTGGCCTTCTCTGGCTGTAGTCTCGGCTACAAGGCGCACACAGCATCCACCCCCAGGATGCACTAGCTCTGGATTGGCAATTTTATTCTGTTGGGGGTAATCGCCAACCCTCAGGGTTTCTGTCTGCAGTCGCTCCAACACTCGGCCTTCATGGCCACCCATGCGACTCGCAGACCCCTGCACTCAAGCCAACCCACTGCACAAGCACATGGGTCGGGGATCCAAACTCTGCATTTGGCTTGGGCTCCACCCCAAGCCACATTCCCCACCCGTCCCCCAAGGACGGGCTCCTCAGCTCCTCACCCTCACTCAAGAATGAGCAGGGCATCACCCACAGGTGATTTTACGAGACTCACAGTTCTTCAGCATACCCAGGCTGCTTAACAGCCACTCAGGGCTTCTCAACTTATCATTAGTACCAGCTTTTGCCTTCTTAGTTGGCTTTTCTCCTCCACCTGGCTGCTGGGCATAACAGGCTGCTTTTGGCCATCTAGGCCCACTGGCCACCCCCAGATTCTCAAAAAATAAACATAACCTGCTAAGGTCCTCCGCCTTCTGGCGGGATTGTCAGTCCAAAATCATCAGTTCATCAGTCTATCAGTCCATTGGCCTCTCCCTGCTTCAGCAATGGCCTGCTGCCTCAGGGGTCATTGGCTGGTCCTTTCCGGTGTCGTTGGCTGGTCCTATCCGGTGTCGTTGGCTGGTCCTTTCCGGTGTCGTTGGCTGGTCCTTTCGGGCGTCTCCTTCACGCCAGGTCTCATCCTATAGCTCGTGGACGTATCCATCTTCTATACTGCCATGGTGCCTCCAGCGTCGTCACAGGCAAAGTCTGTTCTCCTTAGTCCCTCCAGGTCTTCGGAGGGCTCCAATACCCGTCTGCATGGATCTTGCCGACATACGCCAATTGTAAAGGCAGGACAGGGCACAAGGCAGGTTTTCTGATCCATGCAGACCGGGTAAAGGAGGAGTCAGAGTCCTCAGTAGTTTGCAGGTCTTTTATTTGGGGTTCACCAGGCATATGGCAGGCAGGGGTGCTGGCTGGGGGGCTGGGAGGCTGGCAGGCCTCCCAGCCCCCAGCAAGTCCTCACTCTATCTGGGCTCTCTAGCGTTCGTTCTGCTGCTTCTCGGCTTCGGCTGAGGCTGCTGCTGCTGCTGGTGCTGGTGCTGGTGCTGCTGGCGTCCCCCGTGACGCCGCCCTTAAAAGCACAGTCTTAGCTCAGCTGAATCCCATCTACCTATGCCCACACCCTATTCCAGGTGCCACCATCAGGCATGCATTCAGGACAAGGATCCATCATCTATCCTGATGGCGGAAGGGCAGAAAAGCCTGATATTTTCTTTACCCTACAGCAACCTTTGGGAAGTTCTCTGTGAGCAGATCTTATGTCTGACTTTTTCTCTATTGTTTTTGCCAAAATGTTTCTTTTGTTCCTCTGCTGGCTCTGACTTTAATCTTCGTATGTGCTCTTTTTAATAATTTTGAAGATTTTGATTACAGGGAATCTTTTTAAGGGCTCATCTGAAGAAGTTATGAGATTTAAGAATAATAAATGTAAATTTTGAATAAAGAAACCGCCACTATTTTTAAGAATTTTTCTTTGCTATAGATCTCAAAAAAAAAAAAACAAACAAAAACAAAACAAAACCTTGCATGTATTATATAAATTGGATAACAAAATCATAATTTTGTTTCAAGGTTATACATCACTGGTTAATTAAACCTTGCTTGAGACTAGAAATTGTTAACACCTTCATTACAACTTCAAGCTTTCCAAATGGTTTCTGTTTATTAGTTTCTACAAAATCAGAGAAAATTGGGTAAGAATCTAAACACTATGGGTAACTATTTAGGTTTTCCTAAATATACACACTCACACATATAATCAATACAAACATAACACATACATATAATCAATCAAAATATTTTTTACTGAATTTTGTTTTCCAGGTTTGCAACCTCTGTGAGATTCAGAAATTCCTAACGCATTCTGAATTCATGTCTCGAGAATTATCTTTAGATAAACATTTAATGAAATAAATGCACAGCACATATGCTACAGATAGAAATATGCTACAGATAGAATCATATTTATTTAACTATTTGCCCTTCTCGTTAGGTATTTGTGACTTTTTAACTTAGTTTTGAGTATTCATTTGCTGGTACTGTTTGCTCTTCAGAAGAGTTTTTCCTTTCCTATTTTCATGCAGGTGTTACTGGGAATTACTTACCTACCATTTGCTCGCATTTCTCGAAATTATTTGTACTGACTGCTTCAACACATTTCATTCAGTCAGTATATATATTTTGAGGAATCAACAAAAGATTCTATGCATGCCTGGGGAAATAATGACAATCTTAATATTTTTAGTATTAAGTTTAAAGTACAAATTTCTGTTTTTAGCAAAGACAAAGTAAAAATGACATATTCTCTCTCCTCTCAAACCAGCAAAAATTGGAAAGAAATGTAGGAAACAATAATTTTAAACCATTGGACACTAATCTGTAAGTGACGTGGACTTAAACAGGTGAAACCTATGATTAGGACCGTTTATTCCTTGAGAGGGTTTCAGGCGATAACCAGAGAAGTCAGGAACACAGAGCCCAGAAGACTTGAGTTAAGCAGGTGCTGACAATCTGGGGAGACTGAAGTAGGTGCTGTATATCAGGCAGAGTAGGGAGGAAGTAATTTCACAATTAGAGAACACTGGAGATCTGCTTAGGTAACCCGGAACCGTTCAGTCAAGTACTGATTATTACATAAATGTGAAGAAATTACCTGAAACTGAAAAAAGAACCACTCAAAAGGAATAGAGTTAAAAATACATGGTGCGTATACAGATCCAAAACAGTGCTTGGTGACACCAGTCAGACTAAAGGAATTATAATTCACAAGGCTTTGTGTGGAAATACTCAAAGGAATCTTGCTTACTAGAAGGCAAACACTAAACACTACTCTGGTTCACCTAGCATATCTTAAATATGAAATCTGAAAGAATCCAATGGTTTCCAAGTAATTAAACTGTAACCAAAATTAAACTCATGAATATTTATAGGAAAATGAAAGTATCTGTTATTCCACACGGCAAAATCCACAATATCTGGCATATAATAAAAGCGACAGATAAGCAAAGGAGCAGGAAAATGCAATCCATCATGAAAGAATAAATCAATCCTTAATACAAACCCAGAATTGACATAAATGTTAAAACTGGCAGACAAGAACATTAAAAGAGTTATCACAAGTGTTTTAAAATGTATGAAATATATTCATATATTCATGTTTTCAGAAAGAGACATAAAGGATATTTTTAAAAGAACCAAATTGAACTCTTATAAATGGAAAAGACAATGTCTGCGATGAAAACAATATACTGGGTTACATTACCATATTAGACATTTTCAAAGAAAATATTAGTGAACTTGAAAGAAAAAGAAAAATATTTTTAAATGAAGATATACAGCAATCTATGGGAAAAGTTCAATAAGCAAATATGCAAATTTAGGATCTCCTGAGGAGAGAAAGTTAGGCAGGACAGAGAAATATTTGAAGAAATAATGTTACCAATGTTTTCAAATTTGATGAAAAGTACAAAACCAGAAATACAAAAATTATAGTGTACCCCAACACCAGAAACAAAAATAAACCAAGGACAATTGTAATCAAATTGCTCAGAATCAGTAATAAAGGGAATACACTTGGATCTGCCAAAGGGGAAAAAATGAAGAGTAGCCAGAGGGGAGGGGGGAAATCAAGATTTATACTGAAGAACATACATACAGATGATAGCAAATTTCCCAATGGGAAAAAATGTAAAGGAGAATGCAGTGGAGAAAAGTGCTGAAAGAAAAAAAAAAAACTGTCAATCTAAATCTGTAAGGATATCTTTCAAAAACAAAAGTGAAATAAAAAATTATTGAATATGCAAAAAGCTGAAATAATTCATCACAGACAGAGCAACATTAAAACACTGTAAAATGTAGTCCTTCTCACATAAGAAAAAGCATGCCAAATGCAAATATGGATCTACACAGTAATGAAGATCAGTGGGAACTAAGGCTATTTGGAAATCTATATAAGATTTTTGTTATCACTTAAATATATTTAAAATAAATTGCTTAAATAAAAATAACCATGTATACTGTAGTATAATAGATTATGGGTTATATAACAAGTATCAGTAAAACATGAATATCACAAGATTATATTTAAGGCTCAAAAAGGCCAGCAATAAGAAGTGTTGGTGAGGCTGTGTAGAAAAAGCAACTCTCTTACACTGTTGGTGGGAATGTAGACTGCCCCCCCGCCTATGGAAAAGAGTATGGAAGTTTCTAGAAGCATAAAAATGGATCTGCCATATTATCCAGAAATTCCACTTCTAGAAATTCCACTTCTACTCTAAGGATGCAGAAACACTAATTTGGAAGAAAAACTGCAATCCCATGTTCACTGTAGCACTATTTATACTAGCCAAGCCATGGAAACAACCTAAGCCCTAAAGTGTCAAAACAAACCAAAAAACCCAAATGAGTGGATCTGGAAGATGTGGTATATATACACAATGGAATATTACTCAGAGATCAAAAAATGCTAAATGAAATAAGGAGAAAGATAAATGTTGGATGGTGTCACTTATATGTGAAACACAGAAGAATCAACTAAAAGTTAGGTAAAGACAAACTTAAAAACCAACCCTTGAAACTGAGTATAGATGTAAGGCTTCCAGACAGGTACAAGGGGAAGGGGCCAGAATAAAGTAGGAAGTGAACACAAAGGACTTTGATAGTGGATTATGAGTGCTTTGGTAGAAGGTGACCCACAGGAACTATATCTGAAAGGGGTGGGGGAGGAGGGATCTTATACTTTCAAAATACCATCAATAATGTAAACCAAATTTACCTCAATTAAAAAAAAATCATATATTGAATGCAGACTGCAGACTACAAAATTTTAAAGATAGATAATCTAAATCCCAAAGCAACTAGCTTAAAAAAAGACATAGCCATAGTGGGCCTCCCCTGGTGGCGCAGCGGTTGAGTGCTGGACTGCAAAGCTGCCCGCAGCCTCTGCAGTGCTGGTTCCATCCCCTGTGGCTGGCGAGGGTCCCACAAGGCTCAACAGTCCTCTCCTGCTGGGCCCGCTGCTCCCCTCAGCAGTGTATTTCGTCAGTCTACCTGTTCTGTTCCCCGCTCTGGCTCTGGTAAATTCTCTCACCCTCCCATGCGCTTCTGATTGTACCCAGTGCTTGTATAAATAAATAAATAAACCTTTAAAAAAAAAAGACATAGTAAAAAGTCAACATAGTAAAAAAAAAAAAAAAAAAAAAAAAAAAAAAAAAAAAAAAAACACATGGATTCACAATTAATACGAACTAATGTAGAAAACTGCCATAGCAAATGTGTAAAATAGGATACATTATGATAGTGGCTTTTTAGGCACAAAACCATGGAGTAGAGTAACTTGCCTGAGGCCATGTAGCTAACAAGTGTCAGGGCAAAACATTACTACTCCAGAGCTCAGACTTGCAATCGTTATTTAGATAGATGTTTTCAGTCTTTAATGGCACACATTGTCCTACTAGAAAAACAAAATAATCTTGATCATCTCTGCTTCATACTGACTCAGCATCCAGGAATAATAGTCAAAAGAGGGGACTTCCTGGTGACCTAGAGGCTAAGTCTGAGCATTATCACCAAGATGCCTGAGTTCGATCCCCAGCCAGGAGCTAACCCATATAGAGAGCAGCAGACCTCTCCTGTCTCGCCTGCTGCTCCACTTACTAGTATATTTTAGTATATGCCTGCTCTGCTCTCCACTCTGTCTCTGGTGAATCCTGTTACACTTTGCATCTCTGGCTAACACCCCAGTTCTTCTATGCAAAAATTACTAAATAATTTTTTTAATAGTCAAAAGAGATTGTTGCTTCCATTAAGAAAAATTGTGAAAAACTTTAAAGTTGGCAAAAAAAATTAAATATCTTGTCAAAACATCCTTTAAGATTCACTACATTTTTCTTATTTTTGAGCTACCTTACCATTTTGTATTTTGTAAAACTCTTTTAATGATGCAAACAAATTGTCCACAGAAGTACAAATGAGTTGTGTCTGGTAGAATGCAACTGACTGTTGTCTTTTAAGTACTGATCTGTTCTTTAGATGACTTAAATAGGTAGAAACACTTGCATTTTGGTTAAGTCATTAACAAAAACTCTGCTTTATCTATATTGGGACACCTGCTTTCTCAACCTCATAGGGGCTACTGTATTCAAACCAGTCCCTCTTCCAACACAAATATATAACTTGGCATTTCAAAGATGTGGTATTATATAAACAATGGAATACTATTCAGCAATCAAAAAGATACACTCCTGCCTATTGCACCAACATGTATGGAGCTAGAAGGGATTATGCTCAGTGAAATAAACCAGAAGGAAAAAGAAAAATATCAGATGGTTTCACTTATAGAAGTAATATAGGGGAACCAAACAAGGGATCATGAAAAAAAAAATAACAACAACAATAACCAAAAAAATTGGGCAACTATAAATCAGAGACATTCTGCAAGGGAGAAGGAGGCAGAGGGATCAAAACAGGGGAGGGAAGAGCACAAGGGACTATGGTGATCGTACACAGGTGAATTGGTGGAGGAAATTTTACAGGGACTGTACCTGAGAGGACAAAGTATACATTGTACAAAAATGAACAATGATGTAAAGTTGTTAAGGTCTGAATAGACCCCCATCTCATGACTGTACAATTTTATATATATTCAAATTCAGCACAAATGATCCTCTTCAGGAACTCACTCCCTATAGTATAATCCCATGAAGGGTCAGCTGGGGGGATACATACGGGTTTAAAGCCTAATTCATGCCTAAATTGATAAATGCCTTAATCACTTTTCTTGAAGGGCAAATATTCATTGTTTATTTTTTCTCACCTTAATAATGTCTTAATGAAGTTTTCATTTCAGAAGTCAAAATTTAAAAACTTTTAGTGTGATCTCTATATCAAATACTATTATTTTATAAATCTAAGTATTTCTGGGTTTTAGCTACCTTGTAAGTTCTTGTGGTATTAAACAATAGTGATTTATTGTGACAAATTAAGAAAAGTCCCAATAAAATAAACTTTAGCCAAGTTCAGGTATAAATGGGCCTTGTTTATGGAGGTGCTGAACCCAGAACATATCAAGTCAACTGTTTTATAAGCTTAATATCTTCATGCAGAATATACTTGAAAATGTTGGTATGATGACTATATTCACCAATATTTGTTAATCACAGATATCAAGAATAACAGTTGGTCAGCAGGTAAATGATGTGAGGGAAAAGGTATCACAGAAGACCAAAGACAGCTGAGGCAGGCCTAGGGAACATGTTGCATGCTGATGCTAATTGTATTTTACATATTGACACTAATTATATTTTAGCTACCAGCTGCTAACTGCCTTTTTTTTCCCTCATAGATCCTGAGGGTCTGTGGGCAATTGCATCAATTTGCCTTTCCAAGAGGACAACCCTGCATACAATTAAAGTCCCAAGTAATCAAGAAAATGAACAGTTTCTACTGAAAATGGATATGTATCCTATGTAAAAATCTATAAGCTAAACCAATCTCTAGCATTTTAAACTGAAATTATGTAAAGAACTAACCAAAAGACAGACTTAAATCATCTTCTAATGGAAATCTAGTTGGAAAGTGACTGGTACTGTCAATGGTTGTCTGGTTGTTTTATTTTTACAATTAAAAATCAGAACTGATTTGATTGGCTGTATTTATATTATGTAAACACAATGGAAGGGGACATAATTTCAATTGCTCCCCTCTGGATTGTTTTATAGTAAGTGTTTCTTCTTATGATAATATATTTTCCTACTAGGAAACATTACCTACACCTCCTATCAGTAGTTGTTCTCTCTTAAGGTTTATTTTCCTAGGTTTATACTGCCAAAAACATCTTTGAAATGCTTTGGTGGACAATCAATTCTGAATAATGGGTCTCAAGTAACTGCAGAATTTCCACTTGCCATTTTAAATTAATAACTTTGATAGCAAAATAACTTTAAAGATTGCTTTATAATTTTCAGCATTAAATACAATTAATACAATTATTATGGCTTGATTGATTTCACTTACTACCTCATTCTTTTTCTATCAACAGCATTACTGCAGTTCAGACTAAAACATGAGTGTGAAGATATGAAACAACTGTCTTTGCTTGTTTATTTGTTGTACTGAAATGTTATCATTGCAATTAGTCTAGTGATAACACTGCTACTTTAGGCAACTTAGGAACTCATTATGCCTAATTCATTATGCCTTCACTCTGCAAATACATATTTCATTTATTATTTATTCCCTAGCACTTACAAAATTCCCGGGCACATCATAGTTGATCAATGAATGAATGTTGAATAAATGATTGACACTGCAAATTAATACAATGGAAGATTTTCATAAATCTTTCAACCCATGAGCTATGTCTTGGGGAAATTTCAATAACATGAGGATAAGCTCATGTAACAATTATCAATAATTTGTTCTCGATGGAATGGTCTCCATGTGCTTAGTTTGGAGAGGCATTGATGACACTGGCTTGGCTGTTTCTTCATAAAAATACTCTCATCGTTATTAACCTACATTCTAATAAATGTAAAACATAAAGGGATTCATTAATTTCCCCAGGAGTTTCTGCCTGATTCAGGCCCCATAACTTATATAAACACTTAAAATGTTTCTAGGGTCCAAAAAT
This sequence comes from Talpa occidentalis, assembly GCF_014898055.3. NCBI lineage: Eukaryota > Metazoa > Chordata > Mammalia > Eulipotyphla > Talpidae > Talpa > Talpa occidentalis. The sequence continues at coordinate 17,109 of NW_023601153.1, forward strand.
GTTTAAGTAAAAAAAGGAGACAGGCTTTGATTCATGGTGGTCTTAGACATACTGTAAGAACAGAGACTGACAGGAAGGGTAGGACCAGGTCACACCCAAGAGCCAAAATCAAAGGGTTTCCAATTATTTAAATTGTCATTTTAGTAGTAGTCTTTATGAGAAATGTACAACCGAGCAAAACACAACCTTTCTTGATACTTGTATTCACATATTCCAATTAAATATGATAAATATCACTGAAATTCTAAAACAGCATGTGAAAAACCTCATTGATGATAATGAAAAAGTTATCAACATCTGAGAGTACCTAGGGGTAGGCAGACAGTGGAAAATACCTCTTATTTTCAAATTTCCCTTCCACTATTGCCCTGTAACAATTAAACTCCCACTGTTAAGGTTATCACTTCATAAAACATACCAAATCTCTATCTATCTTTTCTTTCTTTCTTTTTTTTTTTTAAAGATTTTATTTATTTATTTATACAAGCACTGGGTACAGTCAGAAGTGCGGGAGGGCAGAATAGGCAGACTGAGAAATACACTGCTGAGGGGAGCAGCAGGCCAGACAGGAGAGGTCTGTCGCACCATGTGGGACCCTCGCTGGTGGCCAGGGATCAAACCGGCGCCACAGAGGCTGAGGGCAGCTTCGCAGCCCAGTGCTCAACCACTGCGCCACCAGGGGAGGCCCTCCATCTGTCTTTCTAAAGTGCAAACATCTTACTAGGATGCCTATTTCATTAACAACAGCCAAAATAACACGGGATTTACTCTTTTAGTAACTACAGGTCGCATCTCATTTATGGGTTGTAAAATCAATTTACTGAGACCCATCTAGCATTTTAATGGAATGGCATTCTAGTCAATAGGAAAAAAAATCATTACACCAAAGAAGGGTAGTTATTAATTCTTCCAGTTATGTATGTATGTGGGTGTGTGCTCTGAATCAGAAGGTAAATATATATTTTTTTATTTTCAGTAATACTTAAACGTTTGAGTGCATCTATGTCAATACTATTGAAGTTTTGGATGACACAGCGCAACTCACAAGATTTTCTAGGGCAGTGATAAGATACTGGCATCTTAACAATATCTTAAGTGTAAGGGAGGGAAGAAAGCAAGGATTTCACCCAACACAACTTTTGGTGTTTTATACCTGAAGCAATTCTTTTAGGATAATTGAGGTGAAGTAAAACTGGTAAGGAAAAGCATGAATTGGAATCATAATTTAGTAATCTAGCGCAAGCACTCTATTTAATAGATGAGGAAATGAGTGAGAAAATATAATTTAAACAGCTAACGCATCATCTGTTTTTTAATCCAGTTGCTATTTGTTCAACTAAAAAAGAGAGTTTCACCCAGAAGAAAAGCTAATCAGGGATGGGGGAGAAACAGGAATAGATGAAACTGGAGCATGACAGGAAGAAATCATGACAGTAAGGTGGGAAGCTATCATCTCGGCCTCTAAGCACTGGTTGTCTCATGCACACAGTGAGGTGTTAAGACCAGATTTCTCAAGTATTTGCTGCTTTGTTTACCTGCAATTTCGTTTAGTGGAAATTCTTAGTTCAAGCACTTATCTTCTGACCTTTAATTTATACTTATATTTATTTTCCTGTGCCTCGTAATTGAGAGATCTAGGGATTTAGGGGGAAGAGGAAGTTGATAAGGACTTCATGAATACTTATTAAAAGCCCTTAACTTAAAATGGAACCAACAAGTCTTGTGTATTTCATTACTCAAATATACACACTCTGTTCATAAATAATTGGAGAAAATCAATAAAATTATTCTTTTTTTTAGTAGACCACATCACTTTTGTCAATTAAAGCTCTCAGGCAGGCAACCATCTGCAGATTTTTTTTTTCTCCCATTACCTAATTTTTTTTTTGTCTGGCTATTGAAGACTGAACTGTGTTTCTTTTAAGCTTTTCCTCCTACCCTCCAGGTATAAGGCAACTGGACCTTGGACAGGGAAAGTTCTCACTGAAGTCAATTGGAGTTTTGACTGCCTGAGGGCTGCAGCGTCAGGCTTTAAGTCATCTATTATAAATATTTTTGACACATCACATTCATACAAATTCAATTCCAGCTAAAAAGGTAAAAAGGTACAGACTCTTCCCAGTTATTTCATACCTTGAAAGAAAACAATTCCACTACAATGATATTCTTTCCTCACCAAAGATCCACTTGAGGGTTATGATGGTCACCTGCTTACAAACTGGTGAGGTAAGGTATTTCTCAGTAGCAAGAAATTATTTTTTCTGCTTAGGCAAGTTGTATAGCAAGCAAATATCCATTCTTTGTCAGTTATTCCCCACCTTATAAGAATATACCAGATTATAAATAGAGACATCGATGGTGTATATATACACTTTGCTATATTTTTGGTAAGACAATTATTTTTTCTTCATCTCTTACTGATTTATAGAAAAAATAATGATATACAAAAGATCAAAAACAAAATACAAAACCTGAAACTGCACAAAAGTTCCTCCTGTTTTTCTAAATTGAGTTTTAATTGCCTGGGACTTGTTTTCATCTTTTAAATTTCTTCTTTTTTTTTTCATCTTTTAAATTTCTTCTGAAGTACATGAACACAAAATTAATTTTGCAAACTATGTAATATCTCATCTAAACTCTTGATACATGTGGAATTGCTTTGTGGTTTTGTCCATTGTGTATAATAATTTATATCACAAAATAACAGAAATAGTTTGGGGAAATATTGATACCTATATATTGATTTCAGTGGTATGGATAACTCTAACTCCTAAGTAAATATGAATTAATGGATTGAACATATTTGAATTTGCTTTAGTGAAAAATTTTATTTGGATAACTGAATACTCTATAAATTGTTTTTCATATGTTTCTATTTCTTCATTGGTTATTTTTGCCTTATTATTGTAATTATGAATGACAAAAGTATCACAATGCAATGCCAATTAGATAAGTTAATGTGAGTATTTGCTTTATAACTATTGTTACCAAGTAGACAGACATAGAGTCAGGCCTTAGTGTAACAAGCAAATTTCAATTTTTACCATTTAGTACACTTTTATAAGAATATGTTAGGTAATAAGCATAATTGTGTGTATCTAACTTTATTGGAGTATATATGTATATTTACATAATTTACATGTATTAGGTCCATTTTTCTACATTTGGAAACCATATATAAAACATACCATCACCATATATATAGTTTCCAAGCGGCATGTAAGTAGTATTTGTACAAAATTATATTTTCATAGATGAAGTGCAATTAGATACAACAACAAAATGTTCTTGCTGTTAAAATTCTGCAACCTAACTACATGGTCCTGTGAATGGCAGGAAACCAGAAATAATTCTGCTGCTACTTATAGTTAATGAGTCATGACAAATCTAAACAACCAAATCATTCAGTAGCATCAAATTTGACCATTCTAGGCTCTGTCTACCCAAAGTCCAATTATTTGAGCAATTAAGTAAAAATGTGGCCAAACTAAATGCCTTGTACTGTGTAAACAGACCATTGGAATGAATAATTACATTTTTTAATTGAATTGGCTTATTTGTGGCAAGTTGACACAATATAGGTTGTCAAACATCTGGTTATTTTCTCCACATGATTTTAAGCAACAAGTCAAATTAAATAAATTAATTAAATTTTTATTTAGTTAAATGAGTTTTAAACTGAATATCTTGAACAAATTTGGATTATAACTTGATTCCAGAGTTTGTGTGTATATGTCTAGACACACCATGTAATTATAGGGATAAAACAACAGTTAGTAGGTTTATTTTTTGCCAGACACTGTTCAATCCTGAATATATTATCTAATTTAATTCTCATACAAACTCTAAAACCATGGTTCCAATATTATCTCCATTTTACATATGGAAAAAAAATGAGACAAAATAAGATAACAGAATTATTTTGGGAGGAGGCCAAATGTAAACCGAGATTTCTAACTCTAAGACTCAAGATAACTATGCTACATCAGTCTACATACAAACAAATGTACAAGAGCAACCAGTGTATTTAATCAATAGAGTGAAAGAAGATAAAACTCAAATTTGTTGTTGGACCAAATTGATCAGTCAATTCAGTGAGAATAGTCAATCTTGTGTTGTGTTTATACTCAGCCAAAAATCTATTCCTTTTAACTCAACAGAATGACTCACCTTTGACTTTTCTTTTGTATTCACCCTATGAGACATTACAAAGAAAGTGGCAAATCCCAAATAGCTCATTGTGGTGTGAAGGGAAGCAAGAAAATTCTATAGATTTTCCTAACTCCATGGAACTCTTTCAAATCATATGGCGATAACAGATATGATGAAACACAGCAATCAATCATTCTGACAACTTCACCTTTAACCATAAAATCCACAAACATTCCAAAAGACATCTCCATAGTACCAGTATTTCTCTCACATTTCTTTATAATGATATTAAATTTTTAGCAGCTAATGTTAGTTGACAGCAATCCCTGTGTTCCATGGAGGTGGCTGGGAGAAACTGTACATACCACATGAAACAAAGCACTTGGCATTTACCAAGGAGATTTGGTTCACTGTAATCAGTGCAGATGTACAGCACTAATTTAAATTTTCTCTACTTGTCATGGGGGAAGACCAACCATATCCTAAGGCATAAGTGTTGTGGATGCAGAACCAGATTATTAATTTAAATCAGTATGAAAATTACATAAAATGTTTGACATCTACATTATTATCAGTAAGCATTTCTAAGCTTTCATGTATGTTTAACATCAATGTTGAAATACAGTATGAGTTACTTGCATACTTATATGTACTCAAAATTAAGCTAAATATTTTATTAACTTTACAAAGTCATTCTATAAATTTCATCGTGATAAATTGCTTCTCCATACTATGACTTACTATTCTATCCTCAGATCAGACAGTTAAAAACATAAATAAGAAAGGCTGAGATTAATTTTGGTGAAAGTGCTTCATTGTATAGAAAGAATTATGAAAAGATATATTGAAGAGTTCTAACCACATACAGAGATATAGAAGGATACTTGATCAACTCAGTGAACACCATACATAGACAAATTAATAACTGCCTGAAGCTGAGACTGTTGACCAATCACAAATTGGTAAGTAAGGACTAATGGGAGAAAACCAAGGCAGCCTAGAAGAAAACTAGGTTTTAGGACAGGTATATTGATTCAAGGTTTTAGGAAAGGTTATTTAACAACAATATAGAGGCAAAACCAAAAATTCATAGAAAGGATAAGCCATTTTAATTTCAATTATGGTAAAGGGGAATCAGAGAAAAAATTGTTCTGTCTGAAAGCAAATAGGCCCTTGAATGAGTTAATTGACATTTAGGGGACACCTTTTTATTTTAAAATAAGGGGGTCAATATTTGCAGGATCATGATATAGATTAAATGAGAAATGCACTATATGTCATGTAACATGTCTGACAAAAGTGAAAACAACAGCGATTACTCATATATCTTAAAATACAATGTGAAAGATGAGAAATGACTTGAA
>NW_023601155.1:0-22599 GCF_014898055.3 Talpa occidentalis
TTTGGAGTCATGATGAATAATCATAAGATGAACCAATATGTTTTTTAAATACAAAGGATAATGATACTGTGGCATTTACTTTTTCAAAACAGATGCCCCCTAGAAAGCACATTTCGTTTTGAAACCTTAAAAAAATATTACTCAGCATGAGATATATAATTTATAAATCATAGTTATAAGCAGTTTAAAAAATCACAATAAAGTCAAACTTACAAATTCAGAATGAACTGTTAATGTTTATAAGATGTCATAATGCCTCTTACATACATTAATATACACAAAACTAATTTTTTTTCTGGAAAGCAAATGTAATTTATTTATAACAGACAGAACAAAAAAATAATAACTGCAATAGAAAGGCAAACAATATGATTTCTTGCTTTGAATGTGTCATGAGTATATACATACATGTTAATATCAAGCATGGTAAAGCTAGCAAATTTATTTGCATAAAAGTGAGATGAAAGTTCAGATCTATTATTTTAAAAATTGGGAAGAAATCAAGAAAATGCTATTAAACTTTGCTTTCATACAATTACATTTTTTTTTTAATTTTTGGAGAAAATGTGGTGATTCAATTCTGATAAACAAGTCTTCTTTCTTAAGATGTTTCCCTTTATTCATATCAATAAAAGTTTTTCTATAAATAAGTACCATTCCCCTTCATTTTCAATAGTCATTGGATTTTTTTCTTTCTAGAAATTCTACTTACAGATAAGTTAGTTGATTGAGTGAAGATATCAAAGTCAAAAGAATTGCAAAGTAAGACAACCTATGTGGCCCAAAGAACACGAACATCAAGAAATGACTCTATTCTAGACAAGTTTGAGTTTGACCCTTCAAAAAGTTTGTACCTCCATAAAATGAAAGTTATAAAACCTGTCCAGAGTGTTTACTGTGAGAAATAAACAGACAAGTATCACTTAATGATGGGAATACATTCTAAGAAATGCATGACTAGGTACAAACATTGCAGAATACAAATTTACAAACTAGATGATATAGCAGTATATTTAGACCACCCTTGTATGTGAAATCCAAAGAGGACCAAATGGTATTAAGTGATACATGACTATATATGTCCTCATATAACCAATTTTGTGTAGGAGAGTACTATTTTTTTTACCTCTCTTGTCCCCACATTATAATAGCAATAATAATAACATCCTTTTTTACCTCAAAATGTCCAATGAAAATAATAAGATTTATGTACAATCTACTTTATAAAGTCTAGTAGGTAGACAATAAGTAACATTTACCATTAGGTCAGGAGGTGAGAGTTATTTAGTTACTTTAATGAATCATTGAAATCTTCAGCTTAGCTAGAATATGATAATATGGAAGAAAGCTTCACAAGAAAAGTACATTTACATTGTAATTTTTACTTAACTTATTAAGAGGTTATTATTACTAAAAATAATTTTAAAGAGAAAAACATGAAGAAAATGAAAGGAGAAGCAATTTGTAAAGCATATGGTAGTGCATGCCTTATGCATCCAGGTCAAAGCTTAAAGTCAAATTAAATCAACAATGTAGTACAATAAATAATTCTGGTTGTCTAATATTTGCATTGAACATTGAAGGATTGGAGGATTTAATGTAAATAAATGTATTTGGACTGTGAAGGTCAAGCAGTTTGCATGTTTTTCATGTAAAGAGAGTGGTGAAAGAGTTGTATCTTTATGTTATTATACTAAATATGCATGCCAAACTCAATGAAGAATTAGTATTTTAGTATCATTAGAAATTGTTAAGAGAGGTCAGAAGATAGTAGATCAATCTAGAAAAATAGAGATCAAGTCATAGAAAACTTTTGAAGCAATACTGAGTTTAGATTTTAACAATTCTCAAGACTAAGCACATTTGCCAAAGGGTAATAACAGCAACAACATTAGCTGTAATTATTAACAGCTATGAATGCTTGCCATTTGCTGGTTACTATAATAAATTCTTTGCAACTACTAAATTATTTACTCCTCTAACATTCTTGTGAGTTAAGTACTATTATCTGCATAATCAATTACAGAGGAGGAAACTGATAAAGATATTATTGAACTTGCCCAAATCACACATTAGTAAGTAGCAGATCCAAAATGTAAACTCAATTCCCATTCTTAAGAACAACACAACACATCCCCTCTGGTTTGGCAGATAAAGGACACTGTAAAATCTGTTATTTTAGATAAATCTGTCTGCCTCAGAATGCAATGTATGTACAGCATAGGGACTGGATTGAAAAAGTTATGAACATGACAATTAAAAAGATTTTTTTAATATTTCAGATAAGAAATGATAATGTCTGAAATAAAATAGTATAATGGAGAGAAGTTTTTGGATTATACAACATTTGGCATTAGAGGGCAATAAAATCATTAAGACTGGATGGCTGTTGAATATGGTGAGAGATAGTTAAAGTAAAATCAAATTTGTAACTCAGGTATTTTCCTGGAGATTTGGGATAAATGATTGTTTCATCATAAAGAAAAATGTAAGAGGGGTGGCCTCCCTGGTAGCACAGGGTTTACGTCTCAGCACTATGAAGCTCTAGGCACTGCAGCATAGCACGAGTTCAATCCCCAGCCTAGGAGCTAACCCACATGATGCAGCAGACCTCTCTTGCCTGCTACGCCCCTCAGCAGTGTATTTTAGTAGATTGGCCTGTTCTGCTCCCCACTCTGTGTCTATTGAATCCTCTCATCCCCTGTACCTCTGGCCAGTATCCTAATTCTTGTGTTCATAAATGAATAAATCTTTAAAGAAAATGTAAGAGGGGAAGAGGATAGGCTTAGTTTTGAGCATACTGATTTAGAGAGTCCTGTTGGACATACAGGTGGAATTGTTCAGAAGTTCACTGGATATGCACTTGTGCAGCATGGAAGAGTAAGTTGAAGATACAGACATGAGTGTCATATGCAAATAGTTAATATCTGACACTATATAATTGAATAAGCTTGTCCAATAAGAGGTCTTTCTAAGATTATTGGAAACTAATAAGCATTGAAAGGAACTTTATCCAGTAGTATCAACCCCCACTGTACCAAAATTTTTCCCATCGGAGCCATAAACAGAGATTAGTTTGAATTTTACTCTTTTGTTTCTAAGTAAAGATGTTAATAGTTATAAAGAAGGAAACTATAGGAAATAGGGATAGAATTCCTACATACAAGAGAATCCAGACTCTAAGAATTAAACTTGAAATAGTGATTGAAAGAGGCATTCAACTGATCATTCCAGCATCTTTCCCTCTATGTCAATATGCCACCCCCAGCTCTCACCCCACTAAGCAACACTGGGTGATGTTATCAGTATTTTATTACTTCAAAAAGAAAGGTTAAATGGAGTAAAGTGGACCTTTATTTTCTTTTTCCCCCTAGTTAGAGATAATAGAGAACCTGCCATGGCATAAAAAGTGCTAATAAAAAGTGTCAAGAAGATGAAAAGAAATCCCAAAATATCGATCTGCTTATTTCTTTCACTTCACTCTGAATAACAAAGCTGTTTTTCATTTGCATTGTGAACTTTTCAGCAATTTACTGGGATGAAGATAAATCACCCTCTGTTTTCATATAGTAGACTGCTCCACTGTCAATCAGATGTAGAGATGGTGGAACCTGCTAAACTAAATTATTTTTCATCCCCCTTTGTTGCTATTTGAGAAAGTGTTTCCTACATTCATACAGAATACAGTTTGGTTTGCCAGCATAAAAAAAAAACAAAAAAAACTTGAGAATAAGATGAATTGTAAAGTACGTTAAAACTGTCTCCAATTTAAGTATTGAACTCAAAGATTCTGTATATTTCTTCACTATAAGTAAAATCTTTTAAACACATCTTACTTGCAGTGATGATTTGAAATACTTTAAGTAATATTTAATACATATCCCAAAGGCTTAAATATTTTAAGTTCCCTTTCTTTAAAATATGAGTATATATTTCTAATATTTTCAGTAAAATTGAAATCTTCATATTCAAACTGTCTCTAAATTAAGAGTTATATTAAGTGTTTTTTCACATTTTCTAGAATTTTATTCTCAGCTATCTGGTAAAACACACGATAGAATTGTGACTTACTCAAGATTATATTTTAAGGCTATTTTTTCCTACATCCATCACTTGGGTGGGCTGAGCTGGTATCACTTACTTATGATTCTAAGCTGAAACAAATTCTTGAATAATTGAGTTATAAAAAGAAAATGTCCATGGTGGTACTTACATTTTTTGACAATATTATAGACTCACAGAGGAGACAGCCAAAGAGATTTAAAGCATTAAATAATACTAACAAAGCTATACAGATCATATTGATAATGCTGACAAGAGCAAAATATGTCCAACTTTCTTTCATTAAGGATGAATTTCAGTCATCTAGGAAGATTATTGTAAAGTAACCCAGATTTGTCTGTTTTTAAGTTATTCTGTCTCCTTGAGTGGTCCCATATAGTTTCATAAGAATCTACAGAGCTGGGGCCTCCCCAGTGGCGCAGTGGTTGAGCGCTGGGTTGCGAAGCTGCCCACAGCCTCTGCAGCGCCGGTTCGATCCCTGGCCACCAGGTGAGGGTCCTACATGGCGCATAGACTCTCCTGCTGCCCACTGCTCCCCTCAGCAGTGTACTTTGTCAGTCTGCCTGCTTTGCTCTCCCCTCTGGCTCTGGGGAATTCTCTCTCCCTCCGTGCTTCTGACTGTACCCAGTGCTTGTATAAATAAATAAATAAATCTTAAAAAAAAAAAAAAAAGAATCTACAGAACTGTCAAAAGAGCTTGAGAAGCTACATATTAATATGTGAAAATGTCCTCAGGTCCCTCAAGGTCCTCCACTGTATCTGTGCTTCTTGACCCTTCCTTAGAATGGAAAAATTTTAAGGGTAAACAACAACCTTTCCCCCAAATATAGACTGTTATTCTAAGTGAAATATTTGTTAAATTAGCCAAACTTCCTGGATTTTTTAGTATATTGATTATTCTGTAGTCTGCATATTTTGGACACAAACCGTGTTCCTGATTTACCCTTCATAGCTATTAAATGACAATGCATAATCTCCTGAGGAATCAGGAAAAAATACTAAACATTTTTCCCCTCTACCCTAGTGAGTGATGCAACCTTCACCATCCTCTTTAATTCAACTGTCCCAGGTAATCTTATACATGCTTGGTGTCAACAGGCAATATCACCATAATCACACACAAGTTCAGCAAATACTTAATATTCAGTGGCCTGATTGACATCCATGATTCTAGTGCATTTCTCACTTATATGTTCCTCCACACTAAAACCTATGTGACCTTTTAAATTGAATGCAATTTCACAGTAAACTTACCATTTTTCATATTCCTAATATATAGTAACCCTGTCACCTACTAGATTAAATGAAAAATCTTTAGTCCTTTTTGATTTGTCCTAAACATTTCTTCCCCAACTTGTATTGTCAGACCCTCTCATAAGAATCCATTAGCTCATCATTGTGAAATTCTTTACCATTTGCAATACAGTTTCACAGATACAGGGTTTTGCCTATGCTATTTGCTCAGACAGGATTGTTCTTTCCCATTATTTATTTAGAGAATCTGAATTGTGCCTGAAGCCTGAGCACTAATACTCAGAACTCAAAATGCCTTCCAGATCTAAGTGCCTTCTCGGATCTCCTAGAACAAACTGCAAGTCAAATCACTCCTCTGAGTTCCCTTCAGCAGTTACTAGTTGACCAGCAATCTCTGCCTTCTCCTGTCCAGACACTGAAGATAAAGTGGTTAACAAAACAAAACAAAACAAAACAAAACAAAACAAAAAACTTCCATTCTTGCGGAACTCATGTTCTTGTAAAGAAGGCAGAATATAAATGTGTGTAAAATGAAGTAACTAATAGTAATAGAACCATGAAGAAAATAAAGTAAGTTTATAGAATAAAGAAGGTTGAAGAAAGGCTAGTCTAACCAAAATCATTTCATAAGATCTAATTGTGTGGCATTTAAGCAACACTGAATAAATGTCCTTGCACCTGTCTTCTTCAAATTTTCTTAGTGTTGTATAATTAATGACGAAATTCTTTTATACTTCATCATAAAATTGGGTAGATTTTCAGTTAAACAAAAGAAATAGCTTTGAGAGCAAGTAATTGAAAGGTGATATATTCATATCAGACATTTTATTTTAACTTTCAATATATGTTGTTTCATTTGCCAATGTTATGGTATTGGGGCAAGGTTCCTTATTTGAGCAGTAATCTGCTGATTAAAATTTCATTCATCTTCATACAAGAATGTTCCCTAAACTCAAAATTTCTGTCTCACTCAAGCAAAATGAAAGATCAAACATAAAAAATTCTGGTTACATTTCATGATTTTTTTCTCAACCTCTGTAGGCTTATCTTTATACTCTAAATCATTGGTATTTTATCATGACCAGTTACTTCTAAAGCATTTTCACGGTACACATATCAATAAGAAATTTCTTTCATACCCATTTTTGGTACAGCTGTATAATATTAAGTTATAAAACTATAAAAGCACAATTAAAGGGATAGGGTAGTAAATATTATTAGTATTGCTTTATTTATTAAGCTGGTTGTGAGTACATGGACATTTATTTTGTTTTCATTATCTTGCCTATATCTCTACCATATATAATATTTTATATGTATTTTTTAAAGATTTATTTATTTATACAAGAACTGGGGTACAGGTCAGAAGTGCGGGAGAGTGAGAGAATTCACAAGAGACAGGGCAGGGAGCAGAACAGGCAGACGGACCGAAGACACTGCTGAGGGGAGTAGCGGGCAAGGCAGGAGAGGTCTGTCCCGCCATGTGGGTTTCTCCCTGGCCGGCAGGGAATCGAACCGCATTAAAGAGGCCTTGGACAGCTTTGCAGCACATTGCTCAACCACTGTGCCACCGGGGAGGCCCTTGTATGTATATTTTAAAAAATTAATCATTAATAAGTTCAACTGACATAAAAATGTTGGGAAAGATAGTCAATTTTCTTGGTAAGCATGCATATCTATTGGTGAAAACAGGCATGCATTCTCAAATTATCTTAACTTTCTGTGTAACCTGGACACTCATCAACTGTATATTACATTAAGAATGAAGAACATCAGGTCATGTGATACAATTCAATTAATATTAGTCGAAATTTCCTTAAGGGAGTTTCCTGCATTTATTGGTCAATGTCTGTCACTTCAATTTATCTGTAAGTTCCTTATATTTAGAATCTGTTTTTTATTCAAACCTGTCTAATCCCCAAGGCTTAGAACAACATTGGCACAGTATTATCTTTATAAATATTAGTTCAATTAATAAAAGAATGTTGAGTGATTGAAATAGTCACACCCATTTTATTTGTGCCCTTCTCTATTACTTAAGAAAGTAAGTAATTTGGGCCTCCCCGGTGGCGCAGCGGTTGAGCGCTGGGTTGCGAAGCTGCCCGCAGCCTCTGCAGCGCCGGTTCGATCCCCGGCTGCTCCCCGGCCACCGGAGGAGGGTCCCACATGGCGCGCAGACCTCTCCTGCCGCCCGCTGCTCTCCTCAGCAGTGTACTTCAGTCCTTCTGCCTGCTCTGTTCCCCGCTCTGGCTCTGGTGAATTCTCTCACCCTCCCACGATTCTGACTGTACCCAGTGCTTGTATAAATAAATAAAAATAAATCTTTAAAAAAAAAAAAAAAAAAAAAGAAAGTAAGTAATTTGCATTTCAATATTTTGTCATTTACATCTTGCTGCTACACTTAGTAACTAGGAATTAATTGGGTAATAGTATTTCAATCTCCAGGTTGTGGTGACATGATGATCATAGAAAAATGAGTTTCAGGAATTAAAAATGATGTATGCTGTTTCCAGGCATGAAAAGAAGTGTTTATAACATCTCATTTGGAAAAAAAGCCTTCATGAATTCTGAAGCATTCTGAAATTTCTACCAGGATTATAGCAATTATCTAAAGAGTTACAAAAAAAGTTATAATCATGATTTTTCTAGAAACAGATAATGAAGTTTTTCAATATTTTATTTTCTGAAATTAGAATGAGTCTTTAGAATCTTAAAACCACTCATTTGTTTGGATAGAAATTTTATGATAAAATTAAGCACCATGACTAACCACACTGAGTGCTTTTGTCAGGCTATAAAGCCAAATACCTAGTTGCACTAGCATTTACATTCAATATTAATTCTCTTCATGTAAAGATACAAATGCCTTGTTGAATTCCATAGAACATATAGAACCATCCCACAATATCAGTTTATTAGCCTGAGAAATTACAGAATTCCAGCTCCAGCTGTTCTTTATGAGGTTCAAAGACCAAACAATTAGACAGAAACACATTTACATTTCTAAATGCTCAACATAAGTGGTCTCTTTGGTCTTCTCCATTTTGGAGAACTCTATAAATCTAGTACTTAAAGACACATCTTCTGAGGCAGTGTCTACTTGATGCCAAAATAGATAAAACTGGAAAATTTAACTATCTAAATGTCTCCCAATATCTCCCAACACTTTGGACACTGAGACCTCCTCTTTGGTATATATGCTCTGAAACATTTATATGTTATAACAAAATCAATTTGTGCATCCTCTCCACTGAAAAATGTCACTTTCATAGCAAAACACAATCTTGAATATGACTATCTGAATGGGGGCCTTGCATTAAATAAATTTATAGGCACAATCATCCAAACTTAAGGTAAATTTTATAAGATCTAAATATATATATGCATATATAGACTCATTTGTATATAGAATCATATATGCACATACACATACATCTACATATACATATATATAGATGTGTGTATATAAGATGAAATTGTTTTATGTATATGTATATATACATACATATAAAGCAATGAGAAGTATATAGGCCAAAACTATCTTAAATAAACCATTTATCTTGCCATACTCTTGTTGAAAAGTTCATAACACTCTATCACTTTGCAGTGGAAACTAAAGAATTTTAAGCTGCATAATCTTTTGACTAAATGAAATTTTACATAGAAAACTATAATGCAAAATATATGAGTTTTGATCTGACAAAAACTTGAATGACCTTTTGAAAGTCACACTTCTATGCAGTTAAGTTTATACCTGTCTGTTTTTCATGCTTTCTATAAATCTCTGTCACATATCCACCTTTTGTTTATTCATATATTTATTTTAAAAACATTGTTTGACCAGCATTTGTGTGTTAGAGACTGTACAAATATAAATGCAGCTCTGAGTCCACTCTCAAGAAGTTATGATTAAGGCAAAAAAAGACAGAAATGTAAAAATTTAATATAGGGGGGACTCCCCAGTGGTGCAGCGGTTGAGCACTGGGCTGCAAAGCTGCCTGCTGCCTCTGCAGCACCGGTTCGATCCCTGGCTGTCGGCGAGGGTCCCACACGGTGTGCAGACCTCTCCTGCCATGCCCACTGCTCCTCTCAGCAGTGTACTTCCTCAGTCTGCCTGTTCTGCTCCCAACTCTGGCTCTGGTGAATTCTCTCACCCTCCCACACTTCTGACTGTACCCCAGTGCTTGTATAAATAAATAAATAAATCTTTTAAAAAAAATTAATATAGGGGCCTCCCTGGTGGCACAAGAGATTAAGTGTCAGAACTATGAAGCAATCCATAACTACTACAGCAGGAGTTCAATCCTTGGCCAGGGAGCTGACCCACATGGTGCAGGAGATCGCTTCTGTCTCGCCCACTGCCCCCCTCAGCAATGTAGTTCATCAGTCTGCCTGTTCTGCTCCCTACTCTGTCTCTGGTGAATCCTCTCACCCACCCACCCCCTGCACCTCTTGCCTGTACTCCAGTTCTTGTATGCATAAATAATAAATAAATCTTAAAAAATTAATATAATGTGAAAATACAAAAGACCTATGGAAAGTGTACATTACATTTAGACAAGCATCTCACTACAAACTGGAGAATAAATTGCAAGAATACATGACCCTGCTGATGAAAGAAGGTAGAGAATATTTATGTAGAAACTATTATAAAATATATGGAGAAGACAAATGCCCTAAAAATGTACCTACTGTCTCTCACCCTGCCAGAAAATGAGAAGAGGATGAGGATAAAAAGTAAAGTACTTAAAAATGATATGCAAGAAAAGAGATTGTAAAGCATGTAAGGATGTTTAAAATGAACTGCCAGAGCCAGAGCATAATTAGAAAAAAAGTAACATCTTTACAGATATAAAATCATAAATAAATATAGAATAGATACTCCTGAAAAGAAATGAGCAAAATAAATATAGAATGAAAAAAAGATAAAAGTGATTAGAGAGAACAAAGCAAAACTAGATAAAAAGAAATAACATACAAATAATTGATGTTTCAAAGAAAAAATATCTAGAGGTAGTCCAGGCATAGTTTAATGAACACAGTACCAAAGGCAAACAATTATAAAAATCTTGATTGAGGAATATAATGTAAACATAATAAATCTTGAAAGAAGATCTACATATGCAAAAATACGAAAGATTTTTTGGTTTGGGGAAGATAGTTTAAAATTAATGGAAATGGGCCTCCCCTGGTGGAGCAGGCTGTTGAGCACAGCACTGTGAAGCTGTCCGCAGCCTCTGCAGCGCGGGTTCAATCCCAGCCAGCCAGCAAGGGTCCCACATGGCACTGCAGACCTCTCCTACCATGCCCACTGCTCCCCTCAGCAGTGTATTTCGCCAGTCTGCCTATTCTGTTCCCTGCTCTGTCTCTGGTGAATCCTCTCACCACCACGCCCCCAACCCCGTGCATCTGGCCTATACCCCAGTTGTTGTATAAATAAATAAATCTTTTAAAAAATTAAATTAAATTAATGGAAACAGACTAATTTTCTCATCTTTATATTAAAAGTGTACTCTGGCAAATTAAAAAGGTATCAAAAATAAAAGCTTAATATATTATTTTAAGAACTTAATTTAATGCTAGGAGTAATTGTAGACACTGAAAGAAACAGGCAAAGAAAAACCAGCTAACTGGTGATGGCACAGCCATCATAACAAATTATATAGAGAAAATGAAGTATTTAAAATAAATAAAAATATAAAATTAAAAATCATCACTTTTTATAATGATGCAGAGTTCATCACAGTGAAGAATAGGCTTAAGACACAACTGTATGTTATTATAAATAATGAAGAAAATGATAAAAATTGAATAAATCCAGATTTTCATCACTATTATTTAAATAACTTAAACTCTATCCATATAGTGAAATCAAATATGACTTTAAAAGAATGACAAAATATGTAAGTATGAAAGAAAGATGGTTCAGATAGATTTAATGAAAATGAAATACAACAGTTTAAGTGTGATTTCAATTAAATAAACAAACATAAATGTGTTTATGGTATTTGGGGCATTTCTGTGTATATGTACTCTACAGAAAAAAGGAAAAAGAATACACAAATAAGTATTCAGTCTCACGAATGATTAGACATGAGTAAAGGAAGATCTAGTAAAGGATCTAGTAAAGGAAGAATATTAGTTGGGATAGAATAGATTATGATTTGTGAACAATTAAGTTCACAATGTGATTTATAATCAGAAACATGTATTTCTAACTCGTGCAGACTTGTGTATTGTAGTTTAACAAAATGCATTGCATCTTAATCACTCAGAAACTTATTCGGACCTAGTAGACATCATTTTGTGGAATCTTATAGGGAAAAAAGAGTTTAGGTGAGTCTTATTTCCACCCACAATTTATTAGTTACAATCAGCTCCTTGGCATTTGATGCCTTCTGAAGAAGCAGGCGGTATAATCCTACCAGTGATCCAGAAGATATCTAGAAATAATTGGGAGAAGCACTAATACTATAGAAAAAAGAAACTAAAGAGCCTACCATATACTTTTATTTTTTGAATTTTATAATTTTATTTTTTTGTTTTGCAATAAGCACAGATATTTTTCATACAAAAGAAATTAATATTATGTAGAATGCTTTCTAATGTAAGTTATAGAAAATACAATTCAAATTGGTTTAAAGAGCACAATTTATCTGGCACATATGTTTAAAAATATTAGGAACAAAATAATCTTTATGTGTGATTAGATCAGCAATATTACTCTTTTTCTCTGAATTTTTTTCAAATTTTATTTTCTCCAGACGCAGCGTTGGTCTTAAGTTGATTTCACGCCTGTAAAACAAACAAAATTTCCTCAATTCCAGGTTTTCCATTTCTAGTTAAATGAAAAAGTATCAGGCTTTTCCACCCTCCCACCATTAGCATTAATGATTGTGGAGTAAGTAAGAGGGAAAAGCATCAGGTTTTTCCGCCCTCCCACCGCACATGCGCACTTGGCCAAGGGGCCGAGAAGGGCGTGGTGTGGTGCGAGCAAGTGGTGTGGAGTACACGGCATGGTGTGGAGTACACGGCGTGGTGCGGAGGATGTGGCGTGGCAGTGCAAAGGACAGAGGAGTGGAGTGTGGTGGTGTTCAACGGAGAATATGAAAATGGCTAGAACACCAACACGGCTGCTTGAACCGGTGATGAACCTACCCAGTTTGGGATGGTTGCACTACAATGATGGATCCCTGCGGTCCTGCATGAATGCCCGACAGCAGGCACCTGGAGAAGGGTGTGGGCCTGCATAGGTGGGCGCACCTGGGCTGAGATTGGGCTTATAAGGGCGGCGTCACGGGACACCAGCAGAGAAGGAGTAGCAGCAGAGAGCCGGAATGCCAGAAAGCCCAGAAGGAGTGAAGATTCACTGGGGACCAGGAGACCTGCCAGCCTGGGAGGCAACCTAGCACCCCTGACTGCCCTACCTGGTAAAAAGTTCATGAAAAGGCTGAAAAAGCCACCGAGGGCTCCAGGACTCTCTTTTACTCATCTGCTCAGATCATAGACATCTTGAACTGTGCCTTCCTGCCGCTACACTATTCCTCATAAGGAAACAAGCATTTTACTTTCCTCAAACACTGAGACAACATTTTATCTTTCACTACAATTTAACCAACTCTGTCACATATCCAATCTATAACCAACTGAAGTGGAAGAAGAAAAGAGATGCCATTAATCTAGTGATGCTTCACCTTGCTACACCTGAGAAAATTTTAAAATACCCCAGTGGAAGAGCAGGCTGCTGAGGAAGACGGCATCAAAGGAGGGTGCTTGTTTTGTTCCCAGGAGAATAAACCATATACTCCAGCAGGTACTGCTCAAAAGCTGTGACTTGCAGTGAAACCCGAGCACCTCCTGGACATCGGAATTCCACGATGACAGCATGTGGCAGCAGAGATGATGAGAACATTCAGCTCTGGAAAACAGAGGGTGAGTGCAGAGAGGCATCAGGTGGGGCAGAAACTAAGCTTCATACCTGTACCTGGGAACAGTAGAGATGCTGGCTGTGGCTCTAACCCTGGTGTAATGGCAGGAAGACACGGAGCAGGATCTCTATGACCCAAGCAGATGGGGTAAGGAGAAGTCCTGGAGCCCTCGGTGGCTTTTTCAGGCCTTTATTGGGATTTACCAGGTACATGGCAGGCAGGTACAAGGCAGTTCTCCCAGCAAGTCTTCACTTTATCTGAGCTTTCCAGCATTCTCTTGTGGCCTTGTTCTCTGCTCCTCTAGTGGTTCTGCTGGTATCCGCATGACACCGCCCTTATGAGCCCAGTCTCTCAGCCTAGGTATATCCACTTATGTATGCCCACACCCTACTCCAGGTGCCCACCATCAGGCATGCATTCAGGACCGCAGGGATCCATCATCAATCCTAATGGCGGGAGGACAGATAAGCTGAAACTTTTTCACCTACCCTACACATGGGGTGACATACATGAAGGTGCTGGGGACAGCCAGGTGGACAGGGCCCTGGGGTGGAAGACAGAATTCAGAAAAGCACTATTTACCTTATCCACTTCCCTTGGGATCAGGAGGATATGGGGCTCAAGTGGACATAGTAAGAGGGAGCACTGGGAAGCTACAAGGAAAGTCCAACTCTGAGACTACAGAGAGGCAGGTCTGAAAGAGAAGGGCTACCAGCAGTACAACAGGTACACATCCCATCCAGCCACACAAGGTTCACCAGAGAGAGAGTCCCCCTGTGGGGCCTCAGCCACAAGCTTGCCTGGTTCTTGATGGCAGCAGACGAGAAGACAGGTCATGGAGCCCTTATGGGGGTGAGAGGAACAAGTCTTTATTGTGACACAGCAGCAGCAGCAGCCCCCCGAGGCTCCAGTCATAGCAGTGGACCTCTGACCAGTGAGTGGCCAGTGAGAGGGCCCACCAGAGGAGCCCTATTAGCTTTTATATGATTTGTAGAAGTATGTTCATGCATGTAAACTATACATCTGAAGGTTTTTTTTAAGATTTATTTATTTATGCATATAAGAACTGGGGTACAGGCCAGAGGTGTGTGGGGGGAGGGTGAGAGGATTCACCAGAGATAGAGCAGGGAACAGAACAGGCAGACTGACTGAAATACACTGCTGAGGGGAGCAGCAGGCGAGACAGGAGAGGTCTGCTGCATCATATGTAGGTCAGCTCCCTGGCTGGGGATTGAACTCCTGCTGCAGTGGCTGTGAATAGCTTCATAGGTTGCATCTTAACCCCTTGCACCACCAAGTAGGCCCTACATCTGAAGTTTTAAGTAAGAAAATAAGATGCAGGATGTAAAAAAGATCAATATAGAAATTCAAAAAATTCTGGAGAAAGTTGTGGAAGTACAATAGACCAAATGGCAGCTCATACCAGTGACTTTGAAGATAATAAAGCACAAATTATCCAGGTGGAAGAAGAAGACTATAGTGAAAAAATAATGAAGAAGCACTTTGGGAACCATCTGACTCCATGAGGAAAGACCGTATGAGGAAAATGGGTATGCCAAAAGAAAAAGAGAGAGACAGTTGGGAACAGAGGACTTATTTAAAGAATTAATGGAGATGGGCCTCCCCGGTGGTGCAGCAGTTGAGCGCTGGGTTGTGAAGCTGCCCGCAGCCTCTGCAGCACTGGTTCGATTCCCGGCTGCCGGGTGAGAGTAACACATGGCACGCAGACGTCTCCTGCTGCCCGCTGCTCCCCTCAGCAGTGTACTTCGGTCCTTCTGCCTGTTCTGCTCCCTGCTCTGGCTTTGGTGAATTCTCTCACCCTCCCACGCTTCTGACTGTACCCCAGTCCTTGTATAAACAAATAAATAAATCTTAAAAAAAAATTTTAAAAAAAAGAACTAATGGAGGAAACTTGAGAAAGAACTAATCAGGTTTCTTCTTATATTCCAAAGATTTTCATGTTAGGTGCACTGGCGTGTTCATTGGTCTGAATGTGTGAGAGTATGTGTGTGCGCACACATGCACACACATCCTTTTTTTTTAAGAATTATTTATTTATGCATACAAGAGCTGGGGTACAGGCCAGAGATGCAGGAGTGAGAGGATTCACCAGAGGCAGAGTGGGGAGCAGAGCAGGCAGACTGACTGAAATACACTGCTGAGTGGAGCAGCAGGTGAGACAGGAGAGGTCTGCCTCGCTATGTGGGTTGCACCCTGGCTGGCCAGGGATCGAACTCATGCTGCAGAGGCTGCAGATTGCTGCATAGTGTGGTGCTTAACCCCTTGCAACACCAGGGAGGCCCTGCACACCCATTTCCTAACACCCTGCCATTAAAGCTTACTTAGTCCAGGATCGGGTCCCTCTGTGCACCTTGACCTACATCCACCCAGGCCCTGAAATGAAATAAGCAGACTAGAAAATGAATAGAAATCATTAATACAAGTGATTATTTCATATTATAAATGTCTGGAGTCTTTACTTAGAAGTTTGGTAATGTTTTGTGCCCAAAAAAATGCTATGGGACTGAACTCTTATTTATATCAATAGTTTTGGTAAAATTCCTTAAAGTCTCAAGTTCCAGGAACTGTGCTACAACTTTTTTTATTTGTGCTACAACTTTAAGTGAACACTGACTGTATTTTCTTGTCATAGATAGGCCTTCTTTCCATAACCTGAAGAAGGTACCTGTGTGTAAGACATGATTCCTGGAAATCAACAATACCTTTGGGTTTCTTTTCTGTATTAAACTTTTTGAGGGGGCCTTCCTGGTGGCACAAGGGGTTAAGACACAGCACTATGAGGCTATCCACAGCCACTGCAGCCAGAGTTCAATCCCTGGTCTGGGAGCTACCCGCATGGCGCAGCAGGCCTCTCCTGACTTGCCCGCTGCTCTCCTCAGTAGTGTATTTCAATAAATCTGCCTGTTCTGTTACCCACTCTGTTTCTTGTGAATCCTCTCACCCCCACACCTCTGGCCTGTACCCCAATTCTTGTATGCATAAATAAAAAGTGAGGGATGACTGAATTTCTCACTGAATGTCTCAACAGACAAAATCATGTTAAAATCTTATCCACGGGAGGAACCTGAAATACCAGGTAGCCAATTTCTGTTAAGAACATGTGGTAATCTTTGAGAACAGGAGCAGTTTTTCCACCTCTAAACTTCCCCTGAGAAAGGTGATTCTAGATGATATCAGAATAATTCTAATCTTTCAGAATTCATAACCTGAAAGTATATTGAGAAAAAAATATTTCTTTAGTATAAAGAAGTATCTCAAGAGCTCATGCCCTGCCTTGTTTTTTTCTTGAGGGAAGATAAGCTTTTCACAGACAGCTAACAAATCACCCTTGAGCCTCTAGTACTTCATACTAAGAGTTTAATGTATATTTTCATTAAGAGTCTACATATTTTCCAACCACTTTAATGATTTAAAAAAACACTATGAAAACAATATAATCAAGTAATTTATCTGTTATCTATAAAAATTTGACTTAAATATGATTTCTTTGTTAAAAATGTGACTAAACAATTTCTTCCATAATTACTAGATAAAAGAAAGCAAACATTTCCTTATTAGAAAGTCAATAAATATTTTTTTTCAATTATGGTTTAAAAGTACAACTAAGAGTACGACTGAAAATAAGATGCTTAGCTACTCGTTTTATTAATTTTGCCATTTTGGATTTGGCAAGCCAGTTTTTCAGAGCACTGGTGTGTGTGAAAAATGGCTTATTTTGTGTTTTTTAATAAAATAAGTTTCAACCAATGATTTATTTCATGCAAATAATTAAATACCAAATTACAATATATGGTAAGTAGAAAATTGCTAGTAGAACATGCCTATAAAACTTGAGGAATGTTAAAATGTGCATATGGGTTCAGTTCACTTAACAGAAAAATTGGATTCTAATTATTTACTATTGATAGCAACTTTGCCCTCTGTTCTTGGGTTGTGCTGCTATAACAGTATAAGACAAGCTATATTTGCAATATACCACCTGGGAACATGCCTTGCACTAAATCTTTTATTTGCTTAACAGTTTTATGCATGTTCCATGCATTATATGAAAAGTCTTCAGGTGCATATTTGACATGTTACCAGGGGATTTTGCTTCTGCAACTTTTCAATAAAAGTGGCACGTCTAAAACTAAGAATATAAGAAGGTGTCTGTGGAGAAGCATATCAAACTAGCTATATTAAAAATGGAAAGATTATTCACCCTTCATAAATTCCTGGCTAATCACTATGAAAGTCACAATACTAATTAGCAGCATAATCATTTGAAGACAGTGAGAAAAAAACATTTTCATGCCAATCCTTCCATTAAAAAAAGCTTTTCTATACCTGCTATCCAGACTATTGTGTATTTTATTAACTTCCTTCTTGTTGGAAAAACAAGGCTTGCTTTATTAATGGTAATATAGGGCCTGAAGACATTATATATGCTATACCAATGTACATTGGAAAGAAAACAAGTTTTAGATGCTGTTATTATACATTATAATAATGATATCTCTCACAAAATGTCATTTTTTTTTTGCCAAATTCAATTTCCACTATATTTACTTCATTTCACTTAAGCCTAAACTTTAGAAACAATATTCCAAACATCTCTTATAACTGAGTATTATTTGGTAGCAAAGGCATTATAGCAACTCTACTGTCAGAAAACATCCCCTTACTCTCTGCAATGCATTAATCATGTCACATTTGTACATATTGAAATTAAATGGGTAATCAAATAGACTAATAATATATAGGTACTTTTCAAAGGATTTTGCCCATATCTCCTTATTTTAAAGAATATTTGTGCATTTTGTGCATAAAAGAACTGGGGTATAGGCCAGAGGTAAGGGGGCGAGAGAATTCACCAGAGAAAGTGTGGGGAACAGAACAGGCAGATCTACTGAAATACACTGCTGAGGAGAGCAGTGGGAGAGACAGGAGAGGTCTGCTGTGCCATGTGGGTTAGCTCCCTGGCTGGGCATTGCACTCATGCTACAGTGGCTGCAGATAGCTTTTTAGTGCTAAAACTTAACCCCTTGCAGCACCAGAGATTCCCCCCATATTATTTCTTAATAACACATCAACTCCATGATGTATGTAGTTTCTGTTATTCATTTCTACTTCACAGATCAAGAGACTGAGACCCAGGGCTGATGAATGGCAGTGCTGGATTTGATCACAGGCAAGCTGGCTCCAGAGTGTTCTTATAACCACAGTGATTATGAGTCTGCATTTAAGACACTTGCCAAGCAGCAAATGGGGGTATAAAAAGTCAAAAGTCTGAAGAGATATTCATTTTACAACTGAACTACCATTGCTTCTTTCCCCCCAAAACTATAATTGCCACAACTTTGGCTATGAGCCATCTCTAGCACAGATACTCCCTTTGCCACTTTTTCAATAATGCTCATGAAAACTCAAATTCTATAGAATATTAATCAAGCCATAACAAAATTGACATTCATAAAAATCTTTTCAGCTAGAGGTCACAATACTGTTGGGAGTTACATTCTTATAATTTATATTAGATTTCCTTACTTTTTAACCAGGGTGCACCAAAACTGGGAAGACAACAAAACAAGCTGTTTACAAGTTGGTATATTTGTTTACGATTGCTGCTAAAAAAAAAAAAAAAAATACATTGCTACAAGGTTAGAGGTTTAAAACCTCCAGTTTCAGGGGCTCTGATTTCCAGGTGTGACTTATCTGGGTCTTGTGGAATGAAGCCAACATGTAGGTGTGGGAAGAGTTCTCACCTGTAGTTCTTATTCAGATTATTGGCAGAATTCAATACCTTGTATGGTAGAACTGAAGCCCCCATTCTTCTTGACGCTTGTCTGCAAGTAGTCACCCTCAAATCTAGTAGGTTGCCCTCAGGTCTCAGCCAGAAACTCTTTACTTCAAATCCACCAAAATATCTCTTCAGAAATGTTCTTTTTCTTTTAAGGACCTAACTGATTTAGATCAGTCCTGTGCAAAGAAAATTCCATTTGATTATCTCAGTGTCAACTGATTAAGGACATTCATTTTCTCTACAAAATTCTTTCAACTTGATATATTCTCTTGGTAAAGATTAGTCACCTCATTCAAAGGAAGGTGATTATAGAAGAGTTGTTGGCAAAATTCAGATTCTACCTAATACAGTGAGGGTTCAATGGAGGAGAAAAGACAAATGACACATAAACTAGGTAATTTTTATTTAATGTAAAATAATTACCAACTCTTTGTATGTGAGTCTTTTGAGTCCCAAGTACCTTTCTTCTCTGTTAAGACTTTCTTAGAGAGAAAATCTGCTTTGAAGATGGTTAACTCATTTATTTTATTCATTTTGCTGGTCACTAGTTGTATCCAGCCAAATACTTATCTAAAAAGATCTTGTGGATGTTTACACAATGAGCTTTAACATTGTGTGTGTGTACACGCACTTGTGTGTGAAAGAGAGAAAAAGAGAGGGAGAGAGATTTTGCTTTATCATATTTTTACATCATTTTCATACCCATGTAACTTATGTATCTGTAAGGCACCAAAGTTTATTACATGAACATGGATTATTTTAAAAAGTGATAAACACCTTTTTTTAAAAAAGATAATGACATATGTTTTTATAAAAAACTGTTTGGCATTGGCTATATATTTAATTTTTCAGTGAAAAATGCATATATATATATATATATACATATATATATATATATCTCCAATGAATAGTTCCCCTTAATTTTTTTTTTTTTTTTTTTTTTTTTTTTTTTTTTTTTTCTTTTTTTTAAATCTTAAATTTTATTTTTATATTCCCCCATACAATTGCAAACGCCCCATTCTGACCCCAATCCTTCCCCTCCCGCCCCCACCCCCAAAAAGTGTCTCTGGTTCATAGTTTTTTTGTTGATTTTGATTTTCACTTTCTTATATTCATTTTCCTGGTCCCTTATTTAAGTTTTCTAGATTCCTGCTATGAGTGAGACCAACCGGTATTTTTCTTTTTCTTTTTGGCTTATTTCGCTGAGCATGATCCCTTCCAGCGCCATCCATGTTGCTGCAAATTGCATGTGTTTATCTTTTTTGAATGCTAAGTAATATTCCATGGTATATATGTACCACATCTTCTTGATCCAGTCATCTACTTTTGGGCATTTGGGTTGTTTCCAAAGCTTAGCTATTGTAAACAGTGCTGCATAAACATAGGAGTGCAGGTGCTCTTTGGAATTGATGTTTCTGTGTCCTTTGGGTAAATACCTAGGAGTGGAATTGCTGGATCATATGGAAGCTCTATGTTTAGTAGGTCCAGAAATCTCCACACAGCTCTCCATAGTGGTTGGACCAGTTTGCACTCCCACCAACAGTGCAGAAGAGTTCCTTTTTCTCCACATCCTCGCCAACATTTGTTGTTGCTAGTTTTTTTAATATGTGCCATTCTCACTGGTGTGAGATGGTATCTCATGGTAGTTTTGATTTGCATTTCCCTGATGGCAAGTGATGTTGAACATTTTTTCATATGTCTGTTGGCCATTTGCATTTCCTCTTCAGAGAAGTTTCTTTTTAGCTCTTCTGCCCATTTTTTGACTGGATTATTTTCTTTGTTGTTGCTGAGTCTCATCAGCTCTTTGCAGATTTTTGTGATCAGTCCTTTATCATTAGTGTTGGGTGCAAAAATGTTCTCCCAGTTGGTGGGGTTTCTCTTTGTTTTTGTTATTGTCTCTTTTGCTGTGCAGAAGCTCTTTAATTTGATGTAGTCCAGCTGTTTATCTTTCTCTTCACTATCACTGCTTTGGGTGATGTGTCTGTAAAGATGTCTTTGATGTGCAAATCCCGTAGTGTTTCGCCTATATTTCCTTCTATGTATTTTATGGTTTCAGGTCTTATGTCTAGTTCTTTAATCCATTTTGAGTTGATTTTTGTGTATGGTGTGAGGTAGTGGTCAAGCTTCATTCTTTTGCATGTAGCGACCCAGTTTCCCAGCACCATTTATTGAACAAACTTCTTTGCTCCAATGCATAGTCCTTGCTCCTCCTTGTCAAAGATTAGTTGACCATAAATCTGTGGGTTTATTTCTGGATTTTCTATTCGATTCCATTGGTCTGTTTGTCTGTTCTTGTTCAATAACCATGCAGTTTTGATGATTATGGCTTTGTAGTATAGTTTGAAGTCTGGGAGTGTGGATGCCTCCATTCCTTCTTTTTTTTTCAGTAGAGCTTTGGCTATTCGGGTTTTGGTGATTCCATATGAATTTCATCAATAATTGTTCTATTTCTTTGAAGAATGCCATTGAGATTTTGATTGGAATAGCATTGAAATCTGTATATTGCTTGGTAAGGATGGCCATTTTAATAATGTTTATTCTTCCAATCCATGAGCAGGGATGTCTTTCCATTTCTTTGTGTCTTCTTCTATTTCTTTTAACAGTGTTTTATAGTTTTCTTTGTATAGGTCCTTTACCTCTTTTGTTAGATTTATTCCCAAATATTTGATTTTTTTTGTTTCAATAATAAAAGGGGGTGGTTTTTGATTTCTTCTTCTTCAGATTTATTGTTTGTGTATAGGAAGGCTACTGACTTTTGCGTGTTTGATTTTGTATCCTGCCACTTTACTGAACTGACTGATGAGTTGAATTAGTTTTTCTGTGGAAGATTTTGGGGTTCTCTATGTATATTATCATATCATCTGCAAATAGTGATAGTTTGACTTCTTCTTTTCCTATTTGGATTCCTTGGATGTCTTTCTCTTGTCTTATTGCTCTGGCTAGGACTTCCAGTATTATATTGAAAAGCAGTGTGAGAAGTGGACATCCTTGTCTTGTTCCAGATCTTAATGGAATTGCTTTCAGCTTTTTCACCATTGAGAATGATACTGGCTGTTGGCTGGTCATAGATGGCCTTTATGATGTTGAGGTATGTTCCTTGTATCCCAAGAATTTCAAGGGCTTTTATCATGAATGGGTGTTGCACTTTGTCGAAAGCTTTCTCAGCATCTATTGATATTTATCATATGGTTTTTATATTTCTTTTTGTTGATGTGGTTGGATAACGTTGATTGATTTTCGGATGTTAACCCATCCTTGTGCCCCTGGAATGAATCCAACTTGGTCGGGTGAATTATCTTATGGATACATTGTTGGATTCTTGATAGCTAAAATTTTATTGAGGATTTTTGCATCAGTGTTCATTAGGGAGATTGGCCTATAAGTTTTCCTTTTTGTGTTGTCCTTATTCGGTTTTGGTATTAGTGTAAATTGGCTTCATAGAACGTGTTTGGTATTGTCCCTTCCTTCTCATTTTTTGGAGAGTTTGTGAAGGATAGGCACTAATTCGTCTCTTGAATGTTTGGTAGAATTCATTTGTAAATCCATCAGGTC
>NW_023601156.1:0-22597 GCF_014898055.3 Talpa occidentalis
TGTTGTAATCCACTTGCTAGAGCTGATGTGAATATTATCATTTGAAATGCAGAAAGATTTACCCTTTTGCATATTCAAAAAAATGAATGGCAGTTGCTATTAATTCTAAGAAGGCAATTCTATGCCATGAGACAATATTAATTTACAATGATTACTATAGAATGAGTGGCAGGGGCCTCCCTGGTGATGCAAGGGTTAAGTCTCAGCACTATCAAGCTATCACCAGCCGCTGTGACATGAGTTGATCCCCAGCCAGGAGGTGACCCACATGGTGCTGCAGACCTCCTATGTCTTGCCCACTGCTCCCCTTAGCAGCGTATTTCAGTAGATCTGCCTCTTCTGCTCCCCACCCTGTCTCTAGTGAATCCTCTCACCTTCCCCCAACCCCCGCACCTCTGGCCAACATCCCAGTTCTTGTATGCATAAATAAATAAATAAAATAAATCTTTAAAAAAAAAAAAAGGAATGAGCTGGCAGGCTTATCAGCACACAGACCCCCCAACACTCACAAGTTTATGGAAGATAGCGGTTCCCATACCTGCCCTTCAGGTTTTCAAGTTCCCTGTGATGCAACATGCTCCTCATGTGTTCGTCCATCTCCTTCAAAATTAAAGAAAGCAGATTAAAGGGAATTGCTTTGGGAAAGAAAATTCCTCAGTCAACAATTGAGGTTGAAGCTCCTTGTGTCAAAGTAATTTTGTGGTGACTCTTCTCAATTCAATATTGAGATCAGTTTATTTTAAAATACAATAATCCTTTAGCTGTGTTTTTGGCATTAAAGAAACTGTTACCACCTATTTAAGAGGCTTCCTGAAAATGTGAGAGAGCGCATTGTCTTCAGGATGCAAATGATTAAAGAACAAACTAGTGGTGTTTTTTAAATTCTATTTCCAAACAATGAATTTTTTAAAATTTCATTTAAAAAAACTCTGAAGTTATACAACTAATTGGGCATGTTTCTCCATACAGCAGTTCCCCTCTTTACCATGAGAGGGGTGCAGGGGGTTCTACCCCAGTGGATGCCTGAAAATGCAGATAATCCTGAAACCTCTATACACAATGTTTTTTTCCCTACAGATACATATCTATGATAAATTATAAATTAGGCACAATAAGAGATCACCAACAATAAGAAAATAGAACAATTATAACAATATACAACAGTAAAAATTGTGTGAATGTGCATGCTCACTCTCTCTTAAATATCTTATTGTAGGTAATATTTTTGGACTGCCATTGGCCATGGGTAACTGAGACTGCAGAAAGTGAAACCTGTGGATAAAGTGGGACTACTGTACTCTCCCCACTCAACTGAAAGTTTCTTATGAGTAAGCAACAACTCTCATCTACGTCTTGGTCAGGGCCTGGAATACAGTTGTCAGTACTGTTACAAGCATAACAAAAGTTTCTCTATGGTAGGATAGAGTAGGAAATTAAAAAAAAAAAATGCTTTGAACATAACAGCTCAATCACACCTTCATCCTGACTACTACCGCCTCCCCACCTCCTCCCCCAACTGATGCTTGGTTCGAATAAACAGTTTGAAAATTTACTAGATTCTCCCCCTTCCTCCATGTCACCCTCAGTGGAAAGGAAATAAAATCTGTGGAAAGCACTTCCACTAAAAAAATGCACATGCACATACACAGACATCCCCCCAAAACATGTAAAACTCTATCACTTTGCCACACCCAAGTATATATAGCTTGCATACCATAATTAGAAAATGATGGTTTACATATAAAAGGGTTTCTATTGTTGAGTGTTACTATTATCTGTGCTTTTGCTAAGTGCCTTGACATTTTCTCACTTGAACCGCCAACTGCTGAAGGAGTACTAAAAATGCCATTAAGACACAAGGATGCAAAGAAGGTAACTTGCTTATTCACCAAATATTTATCAAGTGCTTATATGCCAAGTACAGAGACAGGCATTGCACGGATAAATGTAAAAATGTTCACAGTATTGCCCTCGCATAGCTAATCAAGTGGTCAAACGAGGATCAAATCCTGGCAGATCTGACACCAAAGCCATGTTTCCAATCCCATGTGACACTGTAAGCATCTACTGCACTGAAATTTTTCATTATACAGTCATTTTGTCAAAAAGACAACTTAGGGCCTCCCTGGTGGTGCAAGGGGTTAAGCACCACACTATGAAACAATCCGCAGCCTCTGCAGCATGAGTTTGATACCTGGCTGCCAGGGAGCAACACACATGGTGCAGCAGACCTCTCCTGTCTCGCCCGCTGCTCCCCTCAGCAGTGTATTTCGGTCAGTCTGCCTATTCTGTTTCCCACTCTGTCTCTGGTGAATCTTCTCAACTCTCCTGGCCCCCAGCATCTCTGACCTGTACCCCAGCTCTTGTAGGCATAAATAATCTTAAAAAAAGACAACCTAACAACCTATTCTTACTTTTAATTATCTACTACAGCATAACGAAACAGGGTTGTGATTTGAAACACTTTAAACAGCAATTTTACTGAAGATAACCATCATTTTCTTCCTATGTCTACAAATGCTTCATTTGGAGAACACAGCTTTAAACATGGCCCCTTCCAGCTACGGTGATTAGCCACTAACTAGAATGAACACTGAAAAACTGAATCACATTAGTGACACAATATAAAATGAAAAAATCCATGAGCTCTTAATATACAACATTTGCTCAAATCCCTATGCTCCCTGTTGTTCAATTGTTCTTTGCTATTGTTCTCCTTGGACTAGGTTTACATATGCCAAATTCCCTTTCCATGAGCTAAATTTAAGTGGCTTCTGTTTCACATAGTGAAACTATTCTTGACTAAAACAGTATCCACTGTTATGAAATAGGTTATTCACTCTGATATAAAAACCAATTTTATTTCAGTTATAAAAAATGCTATCATTCAAAACTGGTTTTAACATCATTTTTGATCCTCTAAAATACTTCACTGATTGTCTCCTAAATTTATATGCAAAATCCTCTTCCAACCTGCTGCAAGGAACGAATACAGTGAGACAACAGAGCTTTCAAAATAACACAATGGGCCACAGACATAGGATTAAAGTAACAGCCCCAAATGCATACCTGCTCAGTCATCAAACTTCTAATTAATTCATTGTGTATTAATTAGCATTGTGTTTTTTCTTAATAGAGGGAGAGGAGGGGGAGGAAAGGATTTAATGGTTGAATTTAGAAAACATTTTATAGTACAAAATTTTTTAAGTATTTTTTAGTTCCAGGGTTTCTCAATTTTTCGTAAGTTAATGAGCCTCAGAAGATTCAGGGATGTTACAGTTTTTCCAACACTTAAGTTACCACACTTAAGAGCCTTTTCTCTTTCACAGAGTATTTGGAGAAGCCAAAGTTAAACTAGTTTGGGAAACCTGAAGCACTGCTTCAACATAAGTTGTTCGTGGTCTACCTGAAAATATCAGTTATCCCTTTCAATGAACCCATTCTGTTAATTTCTTACACCAATTAATTTTTTGGGGGATAAGTCATGCCATTCCTGTGCTTAAAAACCTACAGTTTGCTTTTCCCCTTTATTAGGATTCATGGAAAAGCATGAAGAGAAGAAAACACATTTTTACACTAGAGTAGAAAAACGCCCAAAAAGATTTAAAGTGGCAAAATCCTGAGATGAGGCAGCTTATCTCTATCAGCTCTTCCGTGAAAGTCTGACACTATGTCTGACTACCCATCTCACACCTTCTCAATTTCCATTTCCCTCCAATCTGAAACACAATGGATTTTTATTTATTGAAAATATTAATAAACTCTGGTCTAGATCATTTTCAAAACTAAAAGAGCAGCTGTTTTATTTTTGTAAAAGGTAGCAAGTATATTATTAAACATGATTTTAAAATTTCAACTGATTTATCAGTCACTAACAGAAATCCTACAATGGGAAAGGAAAAAAAAAAAACTTCACCCCACCCTAAGGATGGATCATAATTAAACTCCTGGGTCTGGCATTCAACATTTTATCAAGTGTCTTCACCTAAATTACAAATTGTAGCCCCACTATTCCCAAGACAAACTGTTTTAATCAGTCTTCTGACCCACTCCAAAAACTGTTAAACTAGATCCTATTTCTGTATTTTTGTGTATCTTCTCCCACCTGAAATATCTATTCTCTACTTCTTTTAAACCATCTTACTACCAAACATCTTCTAAGGGTCACTCAGATTTCCCTAGCTCACCTTGCTCATGCTAATTATCACAGTTCTCTGAATTTCCAATGACAATCATCTTGAAAGTACAGGAAAAAAATCCCTCAGTGTTTAAACTAGCAGCACTACTCTGAAAGCAAAGAATAAAGGTGAGAAAAAGCAAAAAAGTAAAACAAATTACAGCCAAGTTTCCTAAGGCACAGGTAAATTAGCACTTAAAAATGAGTTTTTCTTTGAGCAACATCTCCACCTAGTGGACATCTCAGGTACTGTTAATACCATTTCCAAGCTGCACTTTGACAAACAGAAACAGAAAGCAGGCAGATTTAATAAATGCTGTATCCTTAACTAACCACAAGGAAAGTAAGAGAATCTCAAATAACATGAATTTCAAGGCATTTATTCTATAACTGGTTACTAGGTAAATTTATCTTTATTATCTACTATTGAGTCTCCTCAAATTCTGGGTGGATAATACAGTTTAATAGTGTAATTATGGTTTAGTAATATAGTGTACTGACTTTATGAGGCAGTAATGAGAAAATAACCAGTGAAAGGAGGCATAAATAAAATGCTATTAAAAGCTTGTACCCATCTATAAATTTCATATGATGTCACTTTTTACTCATAAAAGTCTGACTCTCCCTCTTCTATTATTACCTTTTTTGAGCTGTACACAATGTGGCACAATATGCATTTTCGTTCTCGTACCATAGTGATCAGATCTGAAGCATTCAAAGTCACACCTGCAATGAGGAAGCAACAGTTAGTAACCTGTTTTCCCCCAGATGTCTTCTTAGATTCATAACATAACCAAAAACACAAGTCTCGCATCCTACCTCTACCCTGCTCCTCCCCCAAGCCTTTCCATGTAGGTAAAAGAAATTCCAATTTCCAGGTGCCTAGGGCAAAAACTTTGAGAGTCATCCTTTATCCCTCTTCCTCAACCCATATCCACCCTCATCAACAAACCCTGTCAGTCCCACTCTTAAATATATCCAAAATCCAACTACTCCCCACGACTTAGCACTACTTAGCCTGCTGACTGACTCCCCATTCCACTGTTGTCCTTTTTAGTCTATTCTCAGAACTGTAGCCAAAGATTCTCAGAACAGAATTCTTATAAAATTTAAATCAGACCATATAACTCCTTTTCTCAGAATCTTCCAGTAGGTTCTCATCTTACTCACAGAAAACCCAGAGTATTTGCCCAAGTTACATAATCTGTTCCACACCCACTTTCCAATTTCCTGTCCTACAACTCGCCTATCACCCCATTCAGTTTCCCCCCCCCCCCCCCCCCCCGCCCCGCTTACTATTCTCTTCCAGCATACCAGGCTTCTCCATCTCAAGGCCTCCTGTTCCCTCTGCCTGAAATATTCTGCTTTAAGATGTCTTTATGGTTTTCCTGGCTCTCTTCCTCTCATTTCCCTCAGGTATCTGATATGATACCTCATTTCCTAGAAAATACTGTACTTTCGTCCCCCCATTTCCTCTACCCCCTTATTAACTTGATTTTTTTGTTGTTGTTGCAGACATTCTAGCAGCATGATTTTTAAATTTTTTTTAAATGTTTGTTGTTTTTTTTTTAAGAAGTGGGGTACAGGCCAGAGTCATGGGGGGTGAGAAGATTCACCAGAGAGAGTGGGGAGCAAAACAGGCAAATGTACCAAAATACGCTGCTGAGGGCAGCGGTGGGAGAGACAGGAGAGGTCTGCTGTGCCATGTGGGTAGCACCTTGGCTAGGGATCGGACACAGGCTATAGAGGTTGGCCTCTGAGGTGGTGATAGCACTGAGACTTAAACCATTGGCCACCAGGAGACCCCTGATTTTTAGTTTTTTAACAACAATATGGTTGATTGTTTCTACATATAGCCCAGCATTACCTACTCCGTGCACTCTTTTATAAAGTGATCTTGCCACCACTTATTAAGAGGTAAAGTTTACTCTCCTTGTCCTATGACATATTTTGACCAAGAAAATATGGTGGAAGTAACTGTGTAATTTCTGAAGCTGGGCCTTTAAAATCTGCAGGTTTTGCCTTGGCATATTTGGAACCCTCCCTCTTAGAACCTAGTCACCATGCTGTGACACTCCTGAATCACAAGGCAAAAACCATGGGAAAGAACTGAGGTCTCCATAAACAAATAACAACTGGGAGTATCTGACAACCTCATTCAGAGAGGGAGCCATGCAGGGCATTACAGGCACAGCCACTGGAGAGTCCCCTGAAGAGACCAGTTAAAGAACCATGCAGGTGATCTCTTAAACGCAGAATTGTAAGAAATAATAAAACAGTTGTTTTACGCCAGTACATTTTGGTGTTGTTGATTACACTGCAAGGTATACCTGAAACAACAGTAGATGCTACCAGACACAGATACTACCTGACAGTATATATTTGTTTTTCTCTATTTTTCCCAATTAAAAACTAGACTGCACAAGAATAGGGAGGTTGCATATATTTTCATTAGTATAGTCCTAGCACTTAGTGCGTGGCCAATAATATCGGGCATATTGCAGGCACTCCTTAAGTATCTGTTGAATTATTCCAAATGGAACTATCTTGGGTTTCTAAATGTGAGACAGAGAGATGCAAGTAAATACTGGGGTTTGGATAAAGACCAGAAGGTTTTCTACTTTACAGTCCTCTAGCACTGGCATGCTCCCTCTGGAGTCCCTGCAAGGATGCTCTACATGAGAGTTTAATTCTACTCCTCAAGCAGCATTGTTTTTCCCCTCCACACATACAACACCAGGTTCCAATTCCAGTAACTTCTTTGCCTGGGTTTGTTCCTTCAGGATTTCAAAATTGCGAGTGAAGTTATAAGCTTCCATAATTGAATCTGTAACTCCTAGACAACACGGTGGGAAGGCCAGTGAGAACAGTCCTAAAGGTCGCTATGTCTCCTGGTCATTCAGCAGTTCCTTGCTATGGCAACACTCTTCATAATACCATAGAATGTCTGAAATGATTTTATTTAATAACAAAGCAAAGCATAAAACATCAAATCTAGATTATAGGGCGAAATTTTAACATCTGAGAAAGCTGAATGTTAACTAGCTAAGAAAATAAAATAAATAGGGCCTCCCCGGTGGCGCAGCGGTTGAGCGCTGGGTTGCGAAGCTGCGCGCGGCCTCTGCGGCGCCGGTTTGATCCCCGGCTGCTCCCCGGCCACCGGAGGAGGGTCCCACATGGCGCGCAGACCCCTCCTGCCGCCCGCTGCTCCCCTCAGCAGTGTACTTCGGTTCTTCTGCCTGCTCTGCTCCCCGCTCTGGCTCTGGTGAATTCTCTCGCCCTCCCGTGCTTCTGACTGTACCCAGTGCATGTATAAACAAAACAAACAAAGAAACCAGCAAACAAATAAATAAAGCATGCCTCTATAAAAAAAAAAAAAAAAAGAAAATAAAATAAATAAATCTTTATGGATTGGTACAGTGTTATTTGTTTTCAGTATTGCTAATAATCTTCTAAATCTCTACATTAATGTCACTCTGGTGCTGACTGCCAAAATGCAATTATTCTTTTAATTCCCTTCTATCTTAACACCTTGTATTTTAATAACTTACTTTGACTTTATATTTACAAGTAGTATTTTGTAATTTTATTCAATAAGCATTTATTGAGCACCAAGCACTATTCTAAGAGTTGGAGAAACAGACAAGAAAGTTATGTCCAGAAATGTTGTTGAACACCATTCCAAGCTATCAACCATCAAAGCAAAACAGGAACAAAAACCTTAGACACAACAGTCAGTGGAAAGTGTGACTTTGTGCACAAATAACAGCAGTCTTTTGTGGCATTTTTATAGATATACTCCACTGACAGCTAAGCACTAAAATATAAGTTGTGTTCTATTTAATAAAGTCTAAACCATCAATTTCTAGCAAATAAAGAAATAAAGCTCTCTAATAATCTCTATCCACCTGTTAAACAGACTCCCTCTTTCTATTTGTTTTTTCCTTTCACAAGCTCCACATTTCTAATGTGCATATATTAAATTCATTTTCACTTTTATAAACTCACAAAGTATAACTACTAGTAAAGTACTTAATCAATAAGGGAGAAGACCTAGTATTAAACACTTTGGCTGAATCCAGCTAAAGACAAAGGAATTTTAATTTGTATATTCTTAAACTGGATAAATAAATGATTTCCATTAAACTTTCAAATGCTGAAAGTTTCCATTAAACTTTCAAATGCCTCATGGTCTTCTTGATGGGAACCACTGCTTTCTTTAAAAGTCTTACTGATTAGATGCCAAGAAATAAAAACCATGCAACTAGTGTTCTCAAAGTGCTTGAGAGGTTACATTATACAAGTAAGTGTAAATAAACAATTCAACTACTGATGTTCTCACTTTAACCACCTGACATCCACCCATATAATTTAAATATACTCTCTATGAAAAGTTTCAGATTTTCTCCAAATAACTATGAGAATTACCTGTGGCATTTCTTGGTCACAATAGCCTAAAAAATCCTATAATACATACTTTTATTCTGAAACCTAATTACTAATACAATTGCCACTTGCCTAGGCAAAACCATATTGATTCTTTTCTTTCAGATTCTCAGATTTAGTGGCCTGTTTCTGTTTTTCATTGCTATCTCTTCTCCAATGTAATAAACCTGCATGACCTGCTCTCCTCACTATCACGCAACTGCTCTAACTCACTATCATTCCCTGCCTTGATTCCTGCCCCCAATCTATAAAAAAATACTTCTAAACTGGGCCTCCCCGGTGGTGCAGTGGTTGAGCGCTGGGTTGCGAAGCTGCCCACAGCCTCTGCAGCGCCGGTTCAATCCCCGGCTGCTCCCCGGCCACCGGAGGAGGGTCCCACATGGCGTGCAGACCTCTCCTGCCGCCCGCTGCTCCCCTCAGCAGTGTACTTCGGTCCTTCTGCCTGCTCTGCTCCCCGCTCTGGCTCTGGTGAATTCTCTCACCCTCCCGCGCTTCTGACTGTGCCCAGTGCATGTATAAAACAAAACAAACAAATAAATAAATAAAACATGCCTCTATTAAAAAAAAAAAAAGTTCTAAACCTGAGCAAAATCACTTACATAAGCTTATTAATAAAGAGAAACATAGCTCTACAGGCAGAATAGAATTTTTTCAAAGATCTCCAAAGACTGAATTTTGTACTTCACTATGCCCTCCCCACCCTTACGCAAGGCCTTGTGAATAACTATTGTCTCCTAACACTGTAGTCCATCTCAAACATCAATGTCAGACTATTTCTCCAAATATTCATTATGTAATTCAAGGATGGAAAATAACTTTTAGTGTCCAAGAACTTTATATGAAACACTGAGACATTATCCCATTTTTTTTTTTCTGTTAAAACCACCTGGGAACTAAGAAGAGGCTGCTTGTTGGTAGGGCTCTCTTGACCTTACCATGAGGAAGGAATCTTTTTATGTACCTCGTAACATTCACTACAATAAGGTCAATAGTATTTAAGAAATCTGACAAAATTAAAGCCAACTAACACTCCCATATAGACAATAATATACTGTAAAAAATTAAAGAAAAAAAAAGCCTAGTTATTGGTTTGCTTGCAAGGGAAGTCTGGAGAGTAGTACTCAGGCTAGAATCTCTTCTGAATTCCAGGTAACCTTATGTGTCTCAGCCTCCCCAACAAAAACTAATGGATTCTGGGCACACAAGACAGAACAGAGAGAGTAGACAGTGTCCAATGACAGAACATGTTTTTGCAGCTACTCCATGGTCATCCAGAAAGTTATGGAACAAAGATATGACTGTAACTTCTGAGATGTTCTCACTTTGCTGAAAGGGTTTCCCCAGAAAGTTTCAAGGCTCCTAACTAAGGAAGGAATTTTAGTAGGCTGACAACAGAGGTCAGGAAGCATTTTTGGGCCACAACTTTCAAAGGCTTTTTCCGGGTAGCTGTCCAATTTCTAACTAAGTGCTGGCTGGCTCCGACGTTTCCCATGGCAAGTGATTGGTGGTTTCCGGCATCCAGTATCTTGGACAGAGCATAAGCTCATGAGCATTTTACTCACTAGCATTCCTACTGTGTATATTATCTGCCCTAACACAACCCTTTGCAGGAGTATGCACCAACCACTCTTTATTAGTAAGCACAAGGCTAAAACAAAGACAGGAAGTTAAGGCTGTGACTCAGGAAAAGGCATTAAGCATTCTTTGCCCTTCATCAGGCAAAGAAATGGGCAGGGCTGACCATAATCTGATTCCTTACCTCAGAAATAGAACTAGTGTCAGGTTCTAATATTTTGCTCAACTCTGCAACTTAGCAAGTAGTATGTCCTAAGAGGAAAAAAATAACTAAGAAAGAAGCTGGGATAACACTAACTTTTACAAGGTAATAAAAATACTAGAAAAAGTTCTAACAGAGTCATACGCGCAAAGATAGCTTGCAAAAACATTGCCAAAAGTATAACTTGTTGCATTTAAGAGTTTCAAAAGTTGACATCCCTCTATTTATATCATTTTTACGTTTTCAAGTAACCCCAAAGATTTACATAGGAATTTCAAATTCTGTGAGATAAATTATAATCCCTGCAAACTGAGCCTGGCTGATTACCCAATATTCTTCTCAAAAAGGTCTGATGTTTTCCATGCATCTTGTTACTAACATTTAATAATTTTCATCCATTCTGTAGGGCAGTGGTAGCAATCATCTTCATTATTACTTTCTATAGACTCTTTTAAGTTCATGATTGACTGTACCACAGTGATGGTGTACAACAGTATAGTATTTACCTTAAAGTCTGATGTGAACAGCTTTCTGGATGCCTTTCTTCTGTATTTAAAAATCATGAAGTCTCTGAACAGGCTATTATATAGTTTATTGTAATGTATGTTCTGCAAAGTGGTAGTATTTGCAAAGTTTGGATTTGCCAAAATCTCCAACATATCCTTATAAATGTCAAGTCCAATGTTTACTGAAAGCTCAGTTGTATACAGTACCTGTGGCAGTGATGTAGCACAAATCTCAGAAGCATGTAGTAAAAAAAAATGTGCTTAGACAAAATTTGCTACTGTTCAAAAGTTCAACATTCCAACAACTTGGAAAATTTCCCAGGGACTGAATTTACCTTGAAATTACCAGCCTAAAAAGAATAGCTGTATGATATCCTTCTGAGTGGTCTCAGTAATCCCTCTTAAACTATTCTCAGATAATCCTGCACTTCCCTAATTCCTTACACTGCAGCACAAGTTTTCTCTCTAAAATGCAAATATTCTCTTGATTTTCTCCCTATATTGTATTGTGGACAATTCTGAACATAGAAATACTAAAAGAATTTCATAGTGAATATCCCAAACCCAGTTTCCCTTATATCCTTACACCCACCTTTGAGATTCTACCTCTAAGATTTTATTTTATTTTATTTTATTTTTTTAAGATTTATTTATTTTTATACAAGAGCTGGGGTACAGGCCAGAGATGCGGGGGTGAGAGGATTCACCAGAGACAGACTGGGAAACAGAACAGGCAGATGGACCGAGGTACACTGCTGAGGGAAGCAGTGGCCGAGACAGAAGAGGTCTATCCTGCCATGTGGGTTTCGCCCTGGCCGGCTGGGAATCGAACTCATGCTGCAGTGGCTGCGGATTGCTTCATAGGTTGCGTCTTAACCCCTGAGCCACCAGGGAGGCCCACCTCTAAGATTTTATCACACTTGCTTTATCTCTCTATCCTTAGTCACACAGTCATAATGTATTACAATCTCTTAATATTTTGCCTAGAATTTGGGAAGGGGATCTATGTTCATTAGGCAGGCTGTTTGATAATTTTTTTTTTTTTTTAAATCTGTAACGCTTTTGGGCCTCCCTGGTGGCGCAAGGGGTTAAGACGCAACCTATGAAGCTATCCACAGCCACTGCAGCACGAGTTCGATACCCGACCAGGAAGCAACCCACATGGTACAGCAGACCTCTCCTGATTCACCCGCTGCTCCCCTCAGCAGTGTACTTCGATCAATCTGCCTGTTCTGTTCACCACTCTGTTTCAGGTGAACTCACCCTCTGCACCTCTGGCCTACACCCCAGCTCTTGTATGCATAAATAAATAAAAATCTTTAAAAAAAAATCTGTAATGTTTTTATCAGGTTTCAGTTATTTCATGAGCTGGGAAGTATTTCTCTCCTTTGTCCATTTTTTGCAAGTTTAAATAATATTGATATTCCTTATTTAAATATTTGATAAAATTGTGGCCCTGGTTTTCTTTGTGGGCCTGAGTTTTCTTTGTGGGCAAGTTTTTTGTTTGTTTTTTTTTTCTTTGTGGGCAAGTTTTAATCAACATTAATTCCATTTCTTTAATGATTATATAGATTTTGCCTCAATTTATGGGAGTTTCAATACATTGACATTATCAAGAAACTGTCCATTTACATTGTCAACTTTGTTAGCATAAAGTTGTTTCTAATATTCCCTTATTATCCTATAGGGTCTGAAGTGGCAAATCCCTTCCATTCCTGATAGTAGTAATTTTTATTCCCTTTATCAATCTACAGGTTTATCATTATTTCTTTTCAGAGAAAAAAAGAATTTTTTTCAAAGAACCAACTTCTGGCTTTGTAATTGTGTCCTTTTTCTATTTCACTGATTTCTTTTGAAGCCATTTCCACAATGCTTATGTTTCATGCCCCAGTCTCACACTTTTAAAATGTCCTTCAATGGCAACTGGTTATTTAAGATATAAACCAAAATATTTAAAGGACTATTTGGTATGGTCCTTGCTAATATGTACTCTATAGGAACGCAAAATGAATTTACAGAAAGCAACTTTGCCCCAAGTCTCTATGCTCCAGATAAAATGGTATTTTTCAGTTCTTCCTACCCACCACACTCCACCCATAGGACTTTTTCATACTGAAATGCTTCTATTCCTTTCATCTAGCTAACTACTCATTCTTCAAATCTCAATCCAAATTTCACTTGACTGGGGAAGCATCCGTCATCACCCAAACTTGGTCATATACCCTCATTATACAGTATTCTTCTAAAATCCTGTACCCCCTTTGTACCACTTTGTAGTCACAGCGTGACTATTTTTGAGGCAGGCAGAATAGCAACTCTCACCTATATCAGACATACTAAGCTCTCTTTCTCCTAAAATACTTTATTATGGACTTTTTCATTCATACATAAATACAAAGGATTAGTATAACAATCCCCAGCGTGTACACCAGTAAGTTTGCCCAGCTATGATCACATTTAATTTGTTCCTTTAGGGCCTCCCCAGGTGGCGCAAGCAGTTGAGAGCAGTACTGTGAAGCTGTCCGCAGCCTCTCAGCACCGGTTCTATCCCGGCAGGCGGCGAGGGTCCGGTCCGACATGGCGGGGCAGACCTCTCCTGTCTCACTCACTGCTCCCCTCAGCAGTGTATTTCATCAGTCTGTTCCCAGCTCTGTCTCTGGTGAATCCTCTTACCCTCCCATGCATCTGGCCTGTATTTCTTAAATAAATAAATAAATAAATAAATAAATAAATAAATAAATAAATAAATAAATAAATAAAACTAATTTGTTTCTTTAAAATTTTTTCCTTGAGGCCTCCCTGGTGGCACATGGGGTTAAGTCTCAGCACATTGAAGCTACTGCAGCACTGCAGCATGAGTTTGATCCCCAACTCCAGCCAGGAAGCAACCAGACCTTTCCTGTCTCACCTACTGCTCCCCTCAGCAGTGTATTTCAGTAGATTTGCCTGTTCTGCTCCCAACTCTGTCTCTGGTGAATCCTCTCACCACCACCCCATACCTCTGGCCTACTCCCCAGCTCTTGTATGCATAAATAAATAAAATAGATCTATAATAAGAAAAAGCAGAAAAAAAAAAGAAAGAAAGAAATCTGGTTCTAGTCTCAAATAATCATAAACAGATTTTTCATCTATGTGAATATCCTCTGAGACATCTGAAAATGATGCAAGATGTAGAACAACTCTTTATACCATGCAGGGGTGTGCCTCACATGGTTAGATGTCTAATATCCCTCAGCTCCATCCACTAAAATCAGTCACCCTCCCAGTTATTCTGAAATCACAAAATACCTCCACAAATTTCCAAACCTCCTTGGGATGACCCCAAACTCTCTGAAAAACCATTGGATTAGAGTAAAAATTAAGTGCAAAAATCTCTGTAGCCAGTCTGCTTGTGTCTGAAACCTGTCTCCACTGCTCACTAGTTGTGTGATCTTGAGCAGGTAATTTAATCTCTCGGTGCTTCAGTTTCCACATTTGTAAAATAAAAATAATATCAGTATCAATGTCATGAGAGAAGTAAATTTGAAAATCCAGAGGGCCTGGGTGTCAGTGATTTACTTCTTAAATGATTTACCCTTTTGTAATTTCTAAATACTTAAGCAATAATGCTATATCTATCTATCTATCTATCTATCTATCTATCTATCTATCTAATAAACTCATTTTTTTTTAAACCTAGAAGATTTTAGGCCCAAGAATCAATACTGCTTAATGGTTTCATGGACAGAACTATTTTGGAACTACGAAATCACATGAAGTTTGACTTTCACATATTTTTTAACTTTCACAATGGTTCATCACAGACTATCTACCCTACATAGATGTATCCCAGTTTATATGCCAATAAGTATAGTCTCATTAGATACTTATTACCTGTCCAAAGAGATAGAGACAAGTAGCATAAATACTAAGAATAATAACAATTTTACATTTACATATGAGTTTATAGTTTACAAAGAGTAAGGTGGGGGAAAAAGATGACTTTGTGGGCCTCCCCGGTGGCGCAGCGGTTGAGCGCAGGGTTGCGAAGCTGCCCGCGGCCTCTGCGGCGCCGGTTTGATCCCCGGCTGCTCCCCGGCCAACTGAGGAGGGTCCCACATGGCACGCAGACCTTTCCTGCCGCCCGCTGCTCCCCTCAGCAGTGTACTTCTGTCCTTCTGCCTGCTCTGCTCCCCGCTCTGGCTCTGGTGAATTCTCTCACCCTCCCGCACTTCTGACTGTATCCAGTGCATGTATAAACCAAACAAACAAACAAATAAATAAAACATGCCTCTATAAAAAATAAATAAATAAAAAATATTAAAAAAAAGTTTTATAAAAAAAAAAAAAAAAAAAAGAAAAAGAAGCAATTTCTCACAATGAGCTTTGTCTTTTTTAAAAAAAAGATTTATTTATTTATGCATACAAGAACTGGGGTATGGGCCTGAGATGGGGGGAAGGGGAGATGAGATGATTCACCAGACACAGAGTGGGGAACAGAACAGGCAGATTGAAATACACTGCTGAGGGGAGCAGTGGGCCAGACAGGAGAGGTCTGCTGTGCCATGTGGGTAGCTCCCTGGCCTGCCGGGCTCGAACTAGTGCTGCAGAGGCTGCAGATAGCTTCATAGTGCTGTGCTTAACCCCTTGTGCCACCAGGGAGGCTCGAGCTTTGTCTTTTTAAATATAATTATAGTTGGGGCCTCCCTGGTGGTGCAGGTTAAGCACAGCACCGTGAAGCCATCCACAGCCACTGCAGCAGGAGTTGAACCCCCAGTAGGCCAGGGAGCAGCCTACATGGCACAGCAGACCTCTCCTGTCTAGCCCACTGCTCCCCTCAGCAGTGTATTTCAGTAGATCAGCCTGTTCTGCTCCCCACTCTCTTTGGTGAATCCTTTCATATAAATCTTTAAAAAAAAAAGTGATTTCCTATTTTTTTAAAAAAAGAAAAAAATTAAAGCTTATAAAGAAAGCGATTCCCCTCCCATTTCCCAGTGCCTCCACCTCCACCTCCACCTCCAGCAACTGTTAACCAGTTTCTCATGTATCCTTCCAGAGAGAGTCTATACATATATATGCAAATACACATATTTTTAAAAACTACAAATGGCTGCAAACTGCACATCCTCTATGCACTTTTTTCCCACTTAATATATCTTGGAGATAAATCAGTATTAGCACACAGAGGACTGGCTCATTGTTTCTAAGAGATACATAATTTATTTAGCCAGTACCCTACTGATGAACACCCAGGACACTCTCATTTCTTCAGTTTGCTCAGATTAAGAAATAAGAGGGGGCCTCCTTGGTGGTGCAAGGTGTTAAGCACCACACTATGAAGCAATCCACAGCCTCTGCAGCATGAGTTGTATCCCCAGCCAGCCAGGGAGAAACCCACAGGGCGCAGACCTCTCCTGACTCACCTGCTGCTCCCCTCAGCAGTGTGTTTCAGTTAGTGTGCCTGTTCTGTTCCCCACTCTGTCTCTGGTGGATCCTCTC
Organism: Talpa occidentalis; assembly: GCF_014898055.3. Classification (NCBI taxonomy): domain Eukaryota; kingdom Metazoa; phylum Chordata; class Mammalia; order Eulipotyphla; family Talpidae; genus Talpa; species Talpa occidentalis. The sequence continues at coordinate 16,385 of NW_023601156.1, forward strand.
ACCCCCACTCTCGTATGCATAAATAAATAAATCTTTAAAAGAAAAGAAAGAAGAGGAAAAAACCCATTTGACTGTAAATTCAATGAGAGGTTTAGGCAAGTACAACTGGAGTATTCATATGTAACTTGTTTGCCCTTATTCACTGCAAACACAAATTAATCCTAAACTTCCCGCTTACATACTCCAATTGCAAAAGACACAATTCTGTATACTCCTCCCTGAGCCATTTCTGGTCCCAGAAATAAGTCTGCTAGCATCTACCGCTATTCCGTCCTTCTTGTGTACAGGAGAGTACAGACTACATGGGCCCTAACCCTGGGTGTACAACAATCACCATTCAGTCTTTCCTTTTTAAATCTTTCTTTTAATCTAAGCAATTGGTTCTGAACTTAGTGTTTATAACATCTAAGTTGGTATAACAGGGAAAGGATGAGCTGTGGCATCATATGTTAATTTTACCTTTTAATGGTTATGTTATCTTGAGCAAATTACAACCAAACTCTGAGACTTCTGAAATGTGCTCCATAAAACCACCTTCCATTACAATATCTCAATTTTTTGTTACAGACCGAAGTGAATCTGGCAAATGTGTAATAGATGCAAATAAATCCAAGCTGAATGGAAACATTATCTCCCGTGGATTCATTCAACACCAAACTTAAGAAGACAAGGTTTAGAGCCATTACTTGGCCCCTGTAAGTGCTCAACAGTTTTTTGACTTGAGCAAATTAGATATAAACTATTATGGTGGATAAAGCACTGGTTTGTTAGCTAAGGATTTCCCTTAATTAGGATGGCAGTCCCGAGTTGCTAAAAAGAACATGGAAATTTCAAACTTCCCAACAAGATGGTTATTTTGACTTTCAAAGATAATTAAATTGAATCCAAGGGGGGTTGGGGGGGATGTGCAAAACATTTCCCCTCCATAATTATGCACTAAGATTCAGGTTAACTATTAAACCGACACATAGTAAGCGCTCCATAATTAGTAGCTGTTACTAAGACGCATCTCACGGGGACAGAAGACCGAAAGTGGAAAAAAGAAAGGAGGCTGTCACTTACGGGAGGTCGGAAGGTGTTGCTGGCCTCAGACCTGCAGGCCTTAAGCACCTTGGTCTGTGGGATTCCTGCTGCACTGGGGGCCCAAGGAGGTCAGCGGCCTTCCCTAAAGGTCAAGGATTGCAGCCAGGCTTCCTGCTGGAGCTGGGAGCAGGGCTGAAACGCCCCCGCGAGAATCTGTACCCTGAAGCCAGAAGCACCGCCCGCCCATAAACCCGCGCCGGCTCTAGGCGAGAGGATGACGGGGTTGCCCCGCGCCGCCCGCAGACGCAGGAACCCGGCGGCGGCCGCAGCCCGCACCTCCCGACGCGGAGACCCCCCGGCCCTGCGGGCTCCGAGAGGCCACTAAGCAGCCCGGCCCCTCGATACTCACACTCAAGCCGACCCTTCTTACTCCATCAGGCCGCTGAGGCCCCGGCGAGGGAGCTTCCTCAGGCCCCCGTCGCCCACCCCCCTCGATTTGGGCCCCGCGGCCCGCTCGGGACCCGCTCCCCGCCGGGCACCGCCGCCGCCGCCAGCGCGCAGGCGCACAACCGCGCTGTCGCGCTTTGACTTTTTTTTTCTTTGCAGTCCGCCTTTGTCAACAATCGAGCTTTATTGGAACACAAGAGCGTGAACAACCGACATGGAGGGTGGAGGGTTTCCTCCAGGAGAACAGGGCGGCTTGAGAGGAGTTACTGCGCCTCGCTGGACTGCTGTGTGACTAGCTTTCTTGTTTCCGTTTTTATTCTCTTTTATTTTTCCAGGCCTCCCTCTGTTCCGTCCTAAATACCCACCATTCCTTTTAAGAAATTAGAACCGTTTTGGCTAATTTCCGACCCTTCCTTCCTTGTGAAGCTTACTGAAAAGCTTGGTAGAAGGTGCAAGAACAGATAACCCTGTGTTCAAATCTTGATACCAGCTAATGGCGATTTATGGCTTTGATCAAATTACAAACTGTCAAAGTAAATTAAGGTGGTATCTTACCTCTTAGGGTATCGCTGGGATAAATGAAATAACATTTCAAATATCTACCCTTGAATAGTGCCTATCATAGAACAAGCATTCCATCAGTACCAATGATCAATACCTTATTAATCGCTAATCAATTTCTATTTATTATTAGCCCACACTCATTCCCTCAGGATCCTATATTAGTGACAAGAATTAGTCACTGAATCCAAGTTACATTAAGACTAATAATGTGAAATGTTACTCCCCCAATGTTACTGAAGTTTTAATAGATTCTGTTTAACAAGACAGTGCCTCAAATCAAAATAAACAGATACCTCCATCTTATGTGTAAATCCAGATTTGCTTCTAGAGGATTGAGGAACTATTCCAATTCTGTATTTGTGACATCACAAGTCCTTGAAACACTCAAGGTCTGGTTATGTTGCTCATTCTACTCTCCTTTAAAGGCATGCAGTGGAAGAGCCGCTTTACCTATATGCTCAGGGCCATAGTCCAAGGAAAAGCCTTTAGAAGACCGAAGTCAGCTGTTGGTTAGCAACAAGGTAATCCAAGACTAGTGTTTCTCAGTCTTGCACTATTGGCATCTTGGAGAAAATTCTGGTGCTGCCCTGTGTGTGCATTGTAGGATGTTTGGCAGCATCCCTAAATATTAGATGCCAGTAGTACTCCCTTACTTCCCCCTCCCACCATCACCTCACTGTCACCTTGGGAATCAAAAATGTCTCCAGACACTGCCAAGTGTTCTCTGGAGGACAAAAATGCCCTGATTAAGAACTAAGGCTATATACCAGTGACCATACCAATCCTAAATGAACTCAATTATGCACTTTCTCCACTTCTGCCCTGAAGAAGTGTTTAATACTTGAGAAAGTCACACAGGGAGAGAGAAACTAGTAAGATTATTCTTATTATTTTTTTTTTTTTAATAGAGGCATGTTTATTTATTTATTTATTTGTTTGTTGTTTTTTTGTTTATACATGCACTGGGTACAGTCAGAAGCGCGGGAGGGTGAGAGAATTCACCAGAGCCCAGAGCGAGGAGCAGAGCAGGCAGAAGGACCGAAGTACACTGCTGGGGGGAGCGGGCGGCAGGAGAGGTCTGCGCGCCATGTGGGACCCTCCTCCGGTGGCCGGGGAGCAGCCGGGGATCGAACCGGCGCCGCAGACGCCGCGGGCAGCTTCGCAACCCAGCGCTCACCGCTGCGCCACCGGGGAGGCCCTATTCTTATCAGTCCTATATAGTCCTGAAATCTGCTTACCTATCCTACTACTTTCTCTGGTCAATATACTCTATCATATTCTACAACATTCCACATCTTCACTACTTTTCTTTAAAGCTTCCAGTTCCTTTTCTATCAGAATCTGTTATAGGACAGGGAGAGGGGCAGCCCAAAACCCCGCAAACCTGCCTATTCTAAATGGGTTCTGCCATCCGCCGCATCAACACAAAATATAGGAGACTTTAATGGGAAGGAACTTTAATAAAACTAGGAAACAATACAGGTAAGGCAAAGAGTCTAGTTTCTAAGTGAAGCATCCAGAGTTACCCGTCCCCTCGTGGGTAAAAGTCCATCCAAATGGGATTGGCCCAGAGCAAGGCCCCAAAGCCTGCCATGAGTCTAAAGCACCTTCCAGTGGGGACCCACAGAAAAGGGTCACAAACAACCGGACAAGCCCGGAAGGAAAAGAGCAAAATCAACATCAAGATAAAAGCTGCCATGGTCACCCCCCCATGGGTCTCACCCACATCTGTGTCACCCAGTCCACAACCAAAAGACAAGCGCAGTTTCTTCACGTGTCTCTAGGCTCCATGTGCCTCCTCCAGGTCTCCTTCTGGCTCCACCCTGCTTCCTTCCTTCCTCAGTCTCTTCTGCAGCTTCTCCTCTTCCTGCTCAGCTCCACCCTCCCTTGGTTGGGGCAGGGAACCTCCCCCTTTCCTGGGGACCACCCTGTTGCAATCCCCCCTTTTAATTTTTATTCCACCATATCTATGGTGGCACAATCTCAGGGTGTAGTCTTAGGAGACAGTCTTTTTTCAGGGTTACAATGTGTGTAAGAGAAGCAACAATTAGTCAGCAGCATTGTCCATGAATGTCCAGTATGACAGTTTTATTACTTAAAAATAGTCCATTATGCAAGCCAAAAGAAAAAAATTTGGAGCATCTGCTGTCTTGTTCTGGCTAATGCCTCCAGATGTTTTCTTTCGGCTGGGACTGATGAACTGTTTTTCCAGGAATGGAGGACTTTTGCTTTCCACAATGGACAATACCTGGAGGGATTCGTTTTCTTTCAGACTGGAACCCTGGAAAGTTTTCATCTGAGACTGTATCCCAGCATCCATATGTTTGATCTTCATCACCATGGAAATGGTGGCAAAAAGTGAAAGGGGGGAATTGTTAGGGGGAAATGATGTCCTGAGTTAATCCCATACAGGCTTTGTGGACTCCACCCCCACTCCAGACTAAAGCCATCAGGACATTGGGAAAGACAAATCCCATCACCACCAAAGGGAGGGTGGCTGGGACCTGAGGGTGGAGTTGGGCAGCCAGGTTGGATATAAAAACCAAACACGTGGCCTTGGGGTCTCTCTGGCTCGCGATCGCTCGCCTCCTGGCTTCACCGCTCCTGGCTGGCGGCCAACTCTGAGAGCGCCATTTTGGGATTCCTGATCGGCGGATCGGGTAGGACTCATTTAAAACTTTGTCTCCCACTTTCTCCCAGAGCTGTACATTTCCTCATTTCCCCTTCCCTTGTAAATAAACCTTTTATTAACCTTTCGCGTGTGCCTGCAGTAGAGCATTGATAAGTCCTTTTAAGCGCGCGGGTGAGGACCCACAGTCAGGCACCCCGTTTCGTATCGGGGTTGCTCTACAACAGTTTGGCGCCCAGCATGGTTTCCAAGTTACACCCGCGGTTGACCAGCCCAAAGTAACATTCCTTGCGTTGGTCACCATAAGTGCACTAGTTCTGCAGGACTAGCAGTATAATATTTGTCTCTAGTCCTGAAAAGTCTGTTTTTTCCCTGCGTACAGCCCTTGTGGGTGTGTTTTGACTGAAATATGGCCTCAACCATGAGCCTATACAGTTTCATCCCTAGCCTGAGTTCTTTCAGTTTCCTTCCGGCCTTGAATTTGAGTAGCCTTCTTCCATTAAATATCACCACCAGTTTCATTAATATAAAATAATTTGATGAAGCCTGGTGTATGGCATGTGATTTTACTATTGTATACATACATGGGTGGTTTACAAGCCATCCCTTTACAGACTGTGCTTCTGGGTGGTTTTTTGGTAATATGTGTAAGCACAATTTGCTACATTCTTGTTTCTGTGAGAGGTAGAAGTTCTACTTCACATACTGAGAATGTGCAACAACACATTCAGGCTCTTAACATAGCCATGCAACAACAAATTTAGGCTTTTAACGTGGCCATACAACAACAAAATCAGGCTTTTGATTTAACTATTAAGAGTATAAGGGATGAAAATCGTAACGTTTTTGAGTCAGCTTATCAAAGCATGCTGTATCAAGTGCAACAACAAAATCGGACTTTTGAGTCAGCTTTTAAAGGTATGCAGGACCAGATGCAGGCCGCCCTCCATAAATTAGATATGGCGGAGGCGAAGGCTAGGCTAATGGTGCAGAGAAAAGATAAACCTCCCCCTTTCCTGGGGACCACCCTGTTGCAAAACTACCTCATCTTGGGCCTCCCTGGTAGCGCAAGGGGTTAAGCATCAGCACTATAAAGCTATCTGCAGCTACTGCAGCACCTGAGTTGGATCCCCAGCCAGGGAGGTGCCCACATGGTGAAGCAGACCTCTCCTGTCTCGCCCGTTGCTCCCCTCAGCAGTGTACTTCAGTAGATCCACCTGATCTGCTGCTCCCCACTGTCTCTGGTGTATCCTCTCCTCCCCCATCTTTGGCCTACACCCCAGTTCTTGTTTGCATAAATTTTTTTAAAAAACACACAAAAAGAAACTACCTCATCTCTTATTTCACAGAGAAAGCAGAGGTTATCAGATAAGAACTTCTTTAATTCCTGTTACTAAACATACAAACTTGCAGACACATACTTCCTCTCATTATAACTGAAAAGGTACTTTCTCTCTTCCAAGATCATTTTCCCATCAGCGCTTTGGATTACCTCTATACAAATGCTCACAAAATCTTTACCTACTGACTATTCCTTCTTTTATTCAATA